>NW_009715298.1:0-3232 GCF_000703405.1 Apaloderma vittatum
GATCTAGTGGGAGATGTCCCTGCCCATGGCCGAGGAGTTGGACCTGGATAATCTTAAAGGTCCCTTCCAAGCCCTGTCATTCTTTAGGATTTACGTTGGAATGAGATCATGTGGTCCAACAGCCCTGCCAGAGCAGGTTGCACAGGATGGTGCCCAGGTGGGTTTTGAATGTCTCCAGTGACAGAGACTCCGTGACCTCTCTGGGCAACCCGTTCCAGTGCTGTGCCACCCTCAAAGTAAACAAGTTCCTCCTCATGTCTAGATGAAACTTCCTATGTTCAAGGTTGTGCCTGTTACCTCTTGTCCTATCACTGGGCACTGCAGAAAAAAGACTGGACCATCCTCCTGACACCCACGCTTTATAAGCATTGATAAGATCCCCCTCAGTATTCTCTTCTCCAGACTAAGAAGACCCAAGTCCCTCAGCCTTTCCTCACAAGAGAAATATTCTAGTCCCTTAATCATATGATCATGGTGCTGAGAACACCCTGTAAGGGGTTGAACCAAAGGTTTTCTCAGCTCAGGCACGGATGTGTGGGGAAGCCAAGGAGAAATGGGACAAGTGATGTGTCTCCTGGTGTGTCCTGCTCACTCCTGGGGGCTTCCTGAGCCAGAGGCTGTGTTCAGGCCCTCGACTTTCATCACCCACCTGGGTGAAACTCCCTTTCCTGAATTTGCTTTAATCCCTTTTGGAATCTATTCATAGTTTTGGACTTCAAAACATCTAGTGGCAAAGAGCCTTGTAGTTTAATGATGCGCTGTTTGGAAAGAAAGGCTCCATTCTCAGAGCGTATAGCATTTGGTTTTTCTTCTTCTTTTTTTAAATGCTGTGCATGGCCTGATTGAGCAGGTCTGATCCCTGCATCGCCCTGAGAAAAGGGCTTCCTGTGGAGTCCTCAGCCTTGGAGAGATCTGTGGGGCTTCCTTAGGCTTTGCGTCAGGAGCTTCAGCTGTAGAGAGTCAGAAGGACCAACGGGACGTCCTTTGGTAACACAGAACTTCCCTTGTAAAGGTGTTCCCTGCCCCCCTGAGTGATGCTTTCCAACACCTTCTCTGTAAAGCTGCTGGAATTAAACATAAAGCAGCAGCAGTGCAAAAAGCACAATGAGCAAACATTTATGGTGGTGTGGGTTTTTGTTTGCTTTTTATTTTTTTTTGATCCTTTTAGTTTAAATTTCACATGTTAAATATCCCTTGCAATTCTTCCCCAGACGAGGGAAGCTACTGAGAAAGACCATAGACTTGAATTTTCTTTGCTTGCAACAGAAAACCTGAACTTTTGCTGCAGCTTTCTGGATATTAGAAATTTGAGCTTCATGGTAGGAGCAGATGTAACAGAGTTTGCAGATGGCTCAACTTTTTGTTGCAAGAAAATCTTGCCATTGAGCACCTGAGCTGTTCCCTTTGCTCCGCTGTCTTTAAAATCTGGTGTAAATTATTTTGCTGCATTTGTGTGATCCATTACATGTATGGCCGTCTTGTTCTCAATCCCACCAAAAACTAATCAAAACCAAGATGTGTGGGGAGGAAGGGATGGTTATGTCTTCCTGCCCCCACCCTCTGCCTTTGTGTGGTTTAGAAATGTCCCATGTTTTCTGTGTCCTGGAGAGCAGTTAGGTCCGATTCTAGATTAAAATGAGCTACTCTACTATTCTAAGCTGTTTTTCACTGCAGCAGGGATCTGAGACCTTGAGGTGGTAGGATTTTCAGCAGTGTTAAAAAAAAAAAAAAGAACTCCCTTCAAAATAACCACAACAAACCACCCCCACTCCCAAAAAAATCAAAAACCACACAAAAAAACCCCCCCAAACCCCACCTCATAACACAACAAAAACAAAAGCACCCACTAAAAAAGCCCCTCACCCCCAAATAAACTCAAACCCCAAAATTAAAACAGAAAACAATTACCCCCCACACCTTATAGTAGTTTTGTCTCCCTGTTGCAAGGAGGTGTTGCTATATGTGTTGCGCCTATGTGCATCTCCCACCAGCCCATCCTATTATGGAGAAGGTTCTAAAACCTCTCTCTTTTCCTCCCTCTGCATCACGTGAATACAACCAGGTTAAAAGAAACCTTGTATTTTCTTCTCCGGGCTTATTTCTTCATCCTATTTCCTTGCATTGCTCCCAACTTAGCTCTGTTTCCCTGCACCAAAACTACGCTTTGCCTACGGTCTAGTGGGACCGATGCCAAACGAAATGATGTTAATCAAAAAAAAAATAAAAATAGTCAATGGAGAGGATAGGGAGCGGTGGTGGGTTTTGGGGTGGGGGTCCAGGAGCTGTCCAGCTGGGGTGGGGAGTACTTCTAGGGGCACAGGGGGGGGTTAATTCCTGGTAAAGGCTGCCAAGGGCAAAGCTAATGCTGTCTTAAATCGGGAGTGAAAGCCGCTGTTGCTGCCTGGCCCGTGCATTCCACTGGCACCACGGTTCACCGGCCGGTTTTAAGTTGGGTTGAAAATCCTTCGTAAATCTCCCTGATTGCTGTTTCATTCTTGAGAGGATGAAGGGGAGAGGAAACAACCTTCCCCTCCTCTTCTTGCCTGCCTCCTTTCTCCACGCTTACGGACAAAAATGGGTTGTTCCAGGGAAATTGGGTTGCTGGTGGCTTTTGGGGCCAAGCTACTTGAGACCTCCCAGCCAGGAGCTGGTAGTAGGAAAAAGTAGTAAAAATTGCCCTTCCTCCCCTCAAAAAAAAACCCCAAACAACCAGCAGCACTTTCTGAAGGTGGTTTGGTGCTGTGAAGTGTTCAGCACAAGCCATGGGAATTTAAATTGAGTTGTTGCAAATGCCTGTAGAGCTAATTCTGATGTTTGCCCTCTCCTTGCATCTTCTTCAGGCTGGTGAATCTTAACGCCGCAACTCTGAGTTATCTGCCGCGAATAATTGTGGGCTGGAAACTTCCTGAATAAGGTTTGCTGTAAGGTGGGGAAAGGTGGTTCAGACACACTACCGAGGGCTGAAAGACCCAGGTTTGATACCTGTGTCTTCTGTGGGGTTTCTCTGTGACTGCTTGTGCCCTCCTCGCTGGTGGGAGGGAGGCAGAAGGGAAGGCAAGGCTTCCTTCCTTCAGCAGGGGGCTAGTAGCTCTCATTCATAAACTGCCCAGGTCTTACGCCTTGCATGAGTGGGAAATGCTGCTGCAGCTTGAAGTATTTGCTTGTGGTGTTTCTGGCTGCCACAGTGTGAAAAGTAGCTGTTCCTCATGGCACCTTGATCCTGCGCAGGAAT
>NW_009715298.1:3263-25116 GCF_000703405.1 Apaloderma vittatum
AGAACATCTCTAGCCCTCCGTGTCTGAATTGAGTCACGTCGTTGCACATCTACTGCAGTATTTTTCCTTTGATTGCTAAATTTTGTCCTCATATCCTATGTGCCAGTTATGGTTTGTTTGGGGTTTTTTTTGTACAGAAGTTGAGGGTAGGTTTTGGGAGGAAATTGCATGGAAGCTTAGTTATACGCAAGCAGCCACTCTGTACTTGGGAGACAACCATCCGTGTCTTACCCCATTCACAGATAAATCCCTTCTGAACTGATGTGACATCTCCTTTGTGAGAGCATTGGGGTCCAGCTCTCTTCTCAGCGTAGGACATCTGGCCTGGGAGGGATTTTGCTTGCTTGGATTGCTGCATTCAGCAGCCTGGGAGAAGATCTCTGACTTCTGCATGAGCTTCAGCTAAAATGGGAAACTTGGGCATAAATTATCTCTGTGTAACACCTGAGCCTGGAAAGAGCTTTATGACTTGGAATCACAGGGGCTGATATGAGTTAGAAGCATTCATGACAGCAATGTTGGAAAGGGAAGAGCTGCAGCCTTGGAGCAGCAAATTCTTATTTCCCGAAGCACCTCTTAGTTCTCTTTAAGATGCTGGAACTAACTCTTGATAGGACTTGAGAGCCTGGCAGGTATGTGTAGCAGGATCCTTACATGCTCACTCCTCCATCCTCTTGCCAAAGATGCTCAGAGGAGAAGAGACCCCAGAGGAAATCTGTGAATCTATCCACACAGAGGAGTGATTGAAGAAAATTTGAATGGCTGAAGCCTACGAGTTTACACCCACCACTCGGAAGCAGAACTGAGGACGTGAAGGCATTACCCTTGGAAACGCGTGCCCTTCATCAGAGTGTGAGCGTAGGATATGGCTGCTTTCCACCTATGTGCAGCGAGGGTGCAAGGCCTTATTGCTCCTACGACGCTTTGGTGGGAGCGTGTAATGTGGTAGTAGTCTCTTTGGTGGGGACTGTTAATTGTTTCTTGGCAAGTAGAAGCTGCAGCTGAGATTTGGGCACTGCTGGCTAAGGAGGAAGCCCATGTTTGAGGGGTTGCCCCGTAAAGGAAAGCTCTGGGGTTGTACACTCTGCTGTTGAGAGGAAGGTAAGGACCAAAATAGCTATTGGGGCGTAATTGTGATGAGAACGGTTGCATTCGTTACTTGAGTTTCCAAAGGTTGGTTTTTGCTTTGTTTAACCGTCTCCAACAGCAAGATGCCATTGTTTGTGGAGAGCAAAAAGGAGAAGTGAGCATGAAGCACGGAGCTGTCTGGGAATGACCTGGAAAGAAAAGAACTAACGTGTACCTAAAGGGCAGTGGTCTGTGGGCGGTAAGGAGAGGAAACCTTGCAAAGGGCCAGGATAGGCAGAGTTTTAGTAAAGCTCAGTCCCCATGTGTTGCCTGGTCTAGTCGAGAGGTGACGTCCCTGCCCATGACAGAGAGGTTGGATTAAATGATCTCTAAGGTCCCTTCCCACCTAGGCCATTCTATGATTCTATGTAAAGCTGGGGATGATCTATATTTTCTTGGACTGGGAGAAATGCTTTTCCTCTTGTCATCTTTTTGGATCCCTACAATGCCAGAGGAGATCAGTGGAAAAAATATACTGAGGAGGGATTGGGCTAGAAGTGAATAACAGAGCAATCTTCATGTAGGGACTTAACACTTGCTTAGATGTAGGCTCTTCCGGAAGCCAATAAATGTTTTCTGAGGTTTGGGGAATAACCTGCATTGTTGGGGTGTTTTTTTTCTTTTCTTAAAGAACTTAAAGGGATATGGATTTCTTTTTTTCATGCATATATTAGCTAAAGTAGGAAGCCTTTTGGCTTTGGAGCTCAGAATGGTGGAGGATTTTGAAACTAGCATGTGTGGCTTTAAACTTTGTAGTTTAAGCAAGGCAGCAGTAGACAAGAACACTTGAATTTTGGGATAGGCAATGCAAAAATATTTAGCTCTGACCTTGAGAAGTAGAAAGAAAATAAAGAATTAATTATTTAGCAGCAAAGAGGAGAAAGCCTTCTCTGATCTCAAATGATCTGGGGGTCCACCAATGCTTCTGACAGCTCTGGGAATTGTAGAACTGAGGTTTCCTCTAAAGGGTGTTGAGTTAGTGTGAGTATAATGGTGGCACTTGTACCCATGAACACTTAAAAATGTCAAACAACACAGTGCAGAATGAGGTGGTTGATCCTTCAGTGGCCAACTCTTGCTGCAAGTATCAAGTCTTTGTGACTCACTGTGGAATTCACGGTTTTCTTGGACTTCTGGCTTATACTTCAAATAGCAATTAGCTTTTGTGAGAAGGGAGGACGCAAGTAAATCAGTTTAGGAAAGCTTCTTCATGGTGTGGGAGTGTGTGTGAGAGAGGGCAACTAAAGGGTTTTTTATGCAAAAAATAGTAATATAGGTCTGGAGTTCAGCATAACTCAGTCTGACTCCTTGAGTTGTGGAGCCATTAATTTAGCTGTTGCAGTGAAGGTTACCGTTCAAGTTTTCAACTTCTCCAAAACTTTATCTAATTGTTAAAAGAAAGGAAAAATAAAAATGGTGGAAAGAGAAGAAAAAGGGTTAGAGGAGTGGCAATGCTGCAGGAAACATTCATGTAAGAAGTGAAAATCAACTCCGGTTGTTGTACAGATGTACCACAGATAAATCTCCTTACAAAGAAGGAAGTGCCAGGATAGGAATGCAATATTTCAGCGAGCTTGTCGTTCCAGGCGGGTGTAGCAGAGGCGTTTCCTTGCAGGGAAACAGCTCACCTTGGCTCACGTCTCTGGCGGCACTTGCAAAGGAAACTCTCGAGCGAGAGTGAGCTCGCAGGTCTCGTCCCCCTCAAATTCCCGTCGGGAAAATCCTCAGTTAAATAAGGGAAAAAACGGGCTCGCTGATGAAAGAGTAAGCTGATGAGGCAATAAAAACTCTTTGACTTCTGAGAGGAGCTTGAACGCAAGACCCATCTTGAACCGCCTCTCTGCAAGTGTGGTAATTCTGTGGTGCTGCAGCTACAACTTGGCTCCGCAGCTGTTTGTGCAGTGGCAGGGGCTGCTTTTGGGATCTCTCCCAAGCCTTGGGTGGCCGGAGTCCGAACGGCAGGAGAGCAAAGCAATTAGCAATGTTTGACATGAAGTTCACAACCAAGGCAACCGAGTGCCACTGGTAGTGTACGTGTCAACCAGATGGGTCTGGTGATAAAAAAACTCTTTCTGGTTTCTTGGCTTCAGACTAGTGGCAGTTTGAGCTGGAAGGAGACTAGTGCAAATGACGTTGCAAAGATTCTTGGCGAGGTGGGTATGGTTCTGAGCAACCAGGTCCTTCTTGAGCTCTGGATGCTGCAAGTGAGCTACTGAGAGCAGAAGTCAGGCAAGGTGCACAGAAGATTAGGTGAAAGCAGAAAATCTCTTGACTTCTTAGATTCGTGTTGCTCTCCTAGAAGCCAGTGTTAATTTCCAGAGAGTTAAAGCTTCCTGGGATGTGTGTAATGAGCTGTTTGGTCTCTCTCCAGCTTCTTGGTGGACAAACACACCTTCATTTCGCACTCAGCCCCCTTGATCCAAAATAATACAATTGCATGGAGAGCTGGCTGGCAGTTTAATTGTAACAGTTGTGGGTCGTGGGTGTCCAAAATAAAAAAAAAAACCACCCTCAAAATCCCCCCCTCCTCCCCTTCCTGAAAAATTTCCTTGAAAGGAACAGCTGGGTCTTTGTGAAGAGCTGAGAAAGCATCCGACTCTGACACCGTTGCCTTACGGGACCTCGCTCAGCCTAGGTTGCATAAAAGGGCTTTATAGGATTATAAAGGTTCCATGCAGCGGCAGCTCCAAGGCAGCGTTTCAGGTGGGGGCACGGGCTCTCCCTGGCTCTGCCTGTGCTTGTTTACTATCGATGCTCTGCAAAGTGCCACCTCACCCCTCCTCCTCCTGGGCTGCTGGAACGTGTGCGCGGAGCTGAGACTGCTGCGTGGGACCCCCCAGCGGAACGGGCACAAATGCAGGCTGGGTGATTAGTGGATTGAAAGCCGCAGTGTGGAGAAGGACTTGGGGGGTGTTAGTGGATGAAAAGGTGAACGTGAGCCGGCAATGTGTGCTGGCAGCCCAAAAAGCCAATGGCATCTTGGGTTTCATCACAAAGAGTGTGGCCAGCAGGTCAAGGGAGACTATTCTCCCGCTCTGCTCTTGTGAGACCCCACCTGCTGTTCTGATTCTAGCTCTGAGGACCCCAACACAAGGACATGGACCTGTTGGAGCGAGTCAAGAGAATGTCATGAAGAGGGTTCAGGGTGTTGGAGCGTCTTCCCTATGAGAACAAGCTGAGAGAGTTGGGGTTGTTTGGCTTGGAGAAGAGAAGGCTCTGGGGAGACCTCATAGTGGCCTTCCAGTGCTTAATGAGAGCTACAGGAAAGCTGGGGAGGGACTCTTCATCGGGGAGGGTAGAGGTAGAATGAGGGATGAGTTTCAAACTGAAAGACGGTAGATTTAGGTTAATATCAGGAAGAAATTCTTTCCTGTGAGGGTGGTGAGACCCTGGCACAGGTTGCCCAGAGAAGCTGTGGATGCCCCATCCCTGGCAGTGTCCAAGGCCAGGTTGGACGGGGCTTGGAGCAACCTGGGCTGGTGGGAGGTGTCCCTGCCCAGGGCCAGGGGGTTGGAACGAGATGATCTTTAAGGTCCCTTCCAAGACAAACCATTCTAGTTTCTATGATTCTTTGAAAGCCAGTGATATTAGTCTGAATGGTAAGCCAGGCAGTGCTGAGCAGGTCTCTGTTCAGCACATGTGCTCTGTGGCTTGGTTTTCACCAGTTTGGGCTCATGGGTGGGGACAGGGCAGAGCTGGATCTGGAAACAGGAGTTGGAGAAAGGTGGTGTTTCTGTCTTCTCTCTAGGACACCATGTTGACGTCCTGTCTTTGGGTTGTTTTCTTGGGAAGGGCTGAGGTGGTGTCTGTGTGCTGGCCCAGCTTTCTCAGCTCACTGTGACTGTTACCCACTTGTCAGAGACACCAGAGCTGATGAACTCCTATTTAAGCCTTTTTCACGCATTTAATGCCTCCATTTTCCAAGTTTTCCCAGGACTTTCCATCCACTAGTTCTAAGTGACTGCTGGAGACCTGTCCTCTGGCATTGTGCAGCATTGCAAACCCTGTTTTCTACCATCTCTCTACTCCTGGCTCTTGATTTTCTTTTTATTTTGGTCACTTTTGTTGGAGATGCATGCAGTTGAGCTGTGCTATCAGCAAGTTTTGCAAAGTAGATCAATGGGAAACCAAGCTTCAAAATATCTCAAAGCCAAGCATCTAGGGGGGAGGGTGAGGAAGGCGTTCAAAAATCACCAATTGCTCTGCAGAAATCCTGCCCGTAGGATTGGTTCCTGCATCCCTCCTTACTGAGATAGCCATCTGCTACATGATACTTGGAGCTTATGTTTTCTAGAACATTTAGCTGAACAGTACCTGTTCAGTTGGAAAGGTAAACTGGGGAGAGGGAGCTGTAGAAAATACTTTTATACCTCTCTCTCTGTCTTTGCCAGCTGAGAACATCTCTCGTGCCAACTGTGAAAGCTTGCAGGAGTGAACCTTCAGAGCAAAAATATTGATGAAGGCCAGGAATGAATGTCCTGGAGATCTTGTTGCAGTTCTTTACTACTGTGAAGTTCAGACCAAGCCACCTTTCTCATGAACAATCCTGCTCAGAGTTAACGAGCCACCAAGGCTTGATGATGTCCCATGTCCTTGGGGAGCAGTTGAGACTCAAGTTGAGACCCAGCTGAGACAGAGCGAAAACATAAGGATTGACAATTGTCAGTGCTTCACATGGATCTTGCTGTTTGGCCCTTGGTATGAGGGTTTTTACCACTTTTTTTGAGAATTTATTTTTTTTTTTCCCTCTTAAATTTAGACTGGGTTACACTAGTTTTCCATGTTTCCCACGAATCACTCTGACTCCATTTTGACCATTGCATTTGTTCGGGTTTTTTTCTGGAAATTCTAATACTTTTGAAGGTAACCGAAGGAGAACATTTCCCTGCCCATCCCTTTGTTCTCCTAAAACCCCAAACCCAGTCACTTTTTTTTCCCCTCCTTTAGACATCAGATATTAAATCACCTTGTCAAATCATCGGCAATGATTGGATCTGTGCTGGATGTTGCTGGCTGGGGCTCAGGTCAGGATTTTGTGCAAGGAGGTTTGGAAGTTAAAGCACCCTAGCTGCTTGCCCCTGGGGACTGTGCTCCTGGCAGGATGCAAATCACTGACTAGAGAGAAATCCTTATTGGAAAAAAAGAAATAACAAATCACTGGACAGGTGGGGTTTTTAAAGGGTTTCCAGGATTCACCTGTGCTCAGCAAAGGGTTCAAGCATGCGCTCCCCTCCTGCATCCGTCATCCCATTTCCCTTGGTGGCCTTGCAGCGATGGAGATATCTGAGCCTGCAACCCATCCCTGTGCAGGATTGCAACGTTCCAGCGTGTTTTCAGTTCTGGCTTTAAGGAATTCTGCTTTTTTTTGGCCGGAGAAATGTGTCCTTCGGGTCCTTCGCAACCCTGCATAGTGATTCCCATTGACTGCGTGGACTGGCACCTGGCCCAAAAAGGGCAGAGCCAAGGCGAGTGGGGTGCGGGCAGCCCAGCCAACAAAACCTCTCCTGAGCCCAGCAGATGTTCCTGCAGCCTCTCTGCTCCCTGGGGCTGATGCCAGCCTGGTCCTTTTCCAGCAGCTCGTCACTTGACACCGGGAACAGTACCCTGCCTTCTTTTGTTGCACATTGTACGAGTCAAGGACCTTGTGCTCGGAGAAGGCAATGGGACACGTATTTCTCCAGGTCATTTTTTAGGTTTTGAGCTTGTTCTACCTATAAAAGCTTTTGGTAGTGTTGCCTGCAAAGTGTACCTTGCTCTCAGGCTGTGGCTTGCTAGATTTTGTGTCAGGAGCTCTTCTATTGAGGGCAGGGTGGCTGTATGTACTTTCTCAGTGTGTCTCTTGGAATCTGGTGGGACAAATCATTCTCTATCCCTTCCCAAGGTGATTCTGGCTCTGCTTGATGTGCTAAAATGTTGGGGTTTATTTGTTTATGGACAGAAGAATGACTGCAGTACTCTTGTGTTCTTGCTGCTTTCCCAGGTTGGTGCAGTTGGACACCTTCAATCATTTCTTTCCTATTTCAGTTTTCAACACAGTCCCGTGGTGGAGACTGCCAAGGTCTTCTGTCCAAACAGGATCATAAATCCAAATATTCCTTCTTACCCATGTTTTGCTCCCATCACATACACCTTGCGTAGAGCTTCATCGTAAAATCCCTCCTTGCCCAGACATCAGCAGAGGGTGCCCAGCCCATGATCCCACCATGACCCCTACTCCCACCCCGGGCTGTCCTTCTCTCTCTTCACCCCTGTGCCCTTCTGTTCCCCTGCAGGCTGACGGGCAACGAACCCCTGACCATCCTCCCTCTGACCTCGGAAATGGAGGAAGCTGCCATCAAAGCCCACTACAAAGTCTGTGACCGCCTGAAGCTGGAGAAGAAGCAGCGCAGGATGTGCCGGCGGGACCCCGGCGTCGCCGAGACCTTGATGGAGGCGATCAGCATGAGCGCCTTGGAGTGCCAGTACCAGTTTCGCTTCGAGCGCTGGAACTGCACCCTCGAGGGTCGTTACCGGGCCAGCTTGCTCAAAAGAGGTGAGCGGGGTGTGGACACCTCGTCTGGGGGGTCCTGGCATCCCCTGCACCCATCGGCTTCTCTGGTGCTTTGGAGAGCCCTCACGCGGGTTGTGTCTTTCGCCAGCAGTGTGGCACCACTTTCCCAGAGCTCCAAAAAGAGCTTCTAGAAGGTAAACACCAAGCTAGGCTCAGCTCATCCAGGAAAAAAGTGCCCAGTAGTGGTTATATTGTGGTGATTTATGTGCCTGTACCAGTGAAGCGACCCCTCTGCTTCCCTTCGCTGGCCATGGTTGCTCTCCTTAGAGACGTTTGTGCGTGCGTCTACAGCCAGAACCTTCAGTTGCTCCTCACTTCTGCTGGCTGCAGCTAAAGGGGAAGGTATTGAAGTTCCTGAAGCTGTCCCTTTTCTTAAATTATTTTATTCTTTTTCCTATTTATTATGTCAACATCTGGGGAGCAGTTGAAGCAGTGCCTTGTTTGGGGAAATAAGGCAAAACAGACTGTGTGCTGTGCTCTTAGTAGGGCCAAGGAGAGATCTATTGTGTCACAGGGCACAACGTGCAAATATTCATATCTCTGTACTGCTCAACCCAGGGAAATGCTTCCTGGATGTGAGTGGTGGGGAATTCCTGTCCCCTTTTCCTGGCAGCTTGGGTGAAAACTATCAGAAGCTAAGAGAAAGTAGTGGAGGAGCAGGTGGTATTTTTATCTCCTTCCTTTCTGCTACCCCACATAGTCCAGTTCCCTGCACCATCCCAGTAAATTCCAGTTCTTATTTCTGGTCAGCAGTTAACAGGGGCAGCAGGACTATTTTACAGATAGCTTGCATGGGTCTTGAGGTCTTTAGTGACTTCCAGAAGTTCCCACACTCAGTGATGGGGCTGGACCTAGAAACCCAGTGTCCCATGTGCTCGAAGATAAGAGCAGAGCTTTGCAAAGTGCCTTCCTTCGTTAATTAGTGAGAAGGAGTAATTCAGAAGCGCCAGACCTTAACTAATGCACTGTCACTGACCGCAGTGGAAACAAGGAAAGTCCTTATGAAACCCAAGAGGTCCAGCCCAGAGCTGCAAGACATTTAAAAATATCCCCGCATGCCATACGAGTCCCTGGCTTGGTGGTGCCTTGGGAAAGCCAAGCACTTTCTCATGCTGACACCTGGAGGCCACAGCTTGTTCCTTCAGATGCCTCTGCCCCGGGCAAGGGGGATTTCAACCAGCCTGGAGTTCAGCTGCCTTAAAACACCACCGAGAGCCACCCCCACTGCTGCCCCTTGTCAAGACCCCCTGTAATAAATGATAGCTCTGAGGGTTGCAAGGCTCTGCCTGCTGTCTCATTCTTCCGTGTTTTATGTCCCTGCAACGTCTCTGCCCTCCGCTGATGCTGTAAATCCTTCGGAGGTTCTTCCTGCAGCGTAACGCTCTGCCCCGTAAATCTTTCTCCTCCTCCCTGGGAGCTGCTGGTTCCTGGTTCAGCTTTGCAGCAAGTGGTACCCCAGGGCAAAGGGGCACATGTATCACCCACCAAGGCACAGTTATTCAAATACGTCGGTGTGGGCTTACTTCCTCTCCTCCAGGACCATTGCAACTATCTGAGGAGAGGAATAAAATAAATATAAAAAAAAAGCAAGAAACTCACATTTCATTTATGCATTTATGTTCTTCCCTCTGCTTTTACATTTGGTCAATAGAACAGCCCGGCTGCTGGTTTGCCACTTGGGCTGATGCAGCCCATTTCTTAAAATAACGAGGGATTGTTCAAGGGACTCGTTATCCTCTTTGGACACTCGCAAACAATTTTGGAAATGGCTGAAACGGGATAGCCGCGGCCGGCGAGCTGTCGATGCACCGGGGGTTAGAATGCCTGCATTGATTTAAAGCTCATTATCTTGTTACAGAATATCTTGGTGCAATCAAATAGTGCGTGGCGGAGATGGCTTTAAATCTGACCGGAGCCAAATGTCACATGGACTCGCTTGGAAGCCGCCTGAGCTGCCTGCGGGCGAGATGATCCTCGTGCTGATGGGCACCGGGAATTTGCGAAACTTTTAGGGATGGAGAGTGGGAGGAGTAGAGCTGAAGCTGATTGATGGAGGGGAGGAGAACCTGGGGAAACGAGTCGTTCCTCCTGGCTTTCTGGTGCGCGTTGCGCTCGCACGGCACCGGCTTCCTGCTGGGATTTCAAAACCGCCCCGAGTTCAGCGCTTCAAACCTGGAGGCCTTCAAGCAGGTTGTTAGATCTGAGCTATCTACTGAACCGAAGCACATCCAGGCTGTTTGTTGCTGATTGCAGTGTCTCAGACTCAGGAAGAGCTTGCACGTCCTGTTTCATTGAGGACTTTCTGTTAGGACACCGATACCTCTCCGTTTTGTAGCACAAGTTGTAATGGGAGGCCAGTTCTACAATCTGGCAGCGTGAAGTCTTGGGAACATCTGTCTCTAGCAGTCGCATCCCTCTGACAGGCATGTGGTCAATCTAACCTAGGGTATAACTTCAAAAAAAAGCTGAACTAGCCTACAAAAGGTGAAAGCTGCTTAGAAGGCATTTTCTACCCAGAGTTTGGTGATCTGCATACCCGTAAATTTGTTTGTGCTTTTTTTTTCTGGTGTGAATTAAGTAAAGAATTCTCCCACCACTCCCAGTGAGGGAGTCTGCAATGCTGAAGATGCTTCTGGTGTGCCAGAGGACATGGTCTAACTTCAGGGAGCTAAAAAACAGCTTGAAACCCCCCAAATTTGGTTTCTCCACCCTGGCAACTCAGAGTGTGGAATTTAGCTTTTTCAATTTTAACCTTCCAGTGAGGGAAAGGTTCTTGCTCTTGTTTTCCAGATAAGCAGTAGAACGGTTGCCCAATTCCTTACCACAATCTGGTGTGACTCATCTCCTTCTGGAGGACCCAAATCTGGATTTTCACCAGTCTTCTGTTGAAGTTCAGCATTGTGTATCTGGGAATGTGCTGGGAAGCCAGGCTCTAGGGATGGGCCAAGGTAGCACCCCATGAGCTTGGTTGGACTACCATGAATCTCCCAAGGAACAGTTCCAAAAATGACCTGGCAGTGTCTCTGCATGTCCTTGGTTGACACACCAGCTCACAGATATATCCACTACTGTCACCATCCACTTGTGTTATTTTTGAGTGGGGGATTTCTTGAGTTGGATCCAAAGCTGTTCTGGAATTGCATTTCAAATATGTAGTCGTTTACGGCTTCCACAGCCGCAGAGCGAGGAGCTATAAATACTGGCATGTTTTCTTTTTCTTTCTGGCTTTTATCGTTTGGATTGAAATCCTGGATCTCGCTGGGCCTCAGTTTACTTACTGGGGGAGCAGATGCTGTCGCATCTTTGCAGGTGAGCATGGAGGTGCAGAGAAAAAAAAAAGTTATGTGTGATAATTTTGAGGTGCAAACTGCTTTTTGAGGTATTTGAGTGAGGTGCTGGGTGACAGACTGGTCACCGTGTTCTTCCCAGTCCTCAGGTGCCTTCTCTGATGGACTCAGGTAGGACCCAATGATTTTCTTCTGAGGGAGAGGGCAAGAACAAGGAGCAGTCATGATTTCAACCCAACCATCAGACTGGAGGTCTGTACTGGATTCCTGCTATTTGGTGCCCCCTTGCTGGCAGCATTGCTGTACCATGGTGATGGTGGCCACCAGGGCTTGTCCAGCTCTTGCTCACCTCTTTCTGTTTTCAGGCAGAGACTGTCTGCAGAGTGACAGGAGCTGGCCAGATTTTATCTGCACTCTTGAATCGTGGCTTGTGCCACCTCTATCCATCATTCCTTGCCCTCTGCTGTGTCTTCTCCACCACCAGTGATGCGCGTAGAGCTCTGCATGCTTTGACATTGCTCAGACTCTTCTCACAATGGGTTTTGCCTTGATTTCCCATTTTAGTTTTTTTTAATTCTTTCTTCAGCTGCAATTAAGGGCGCCTCCTTCTCTTTCCTGCAGGTTTTAAGGAGACAGCCTTCTTATATGCCATCTCCTCGGCGGGGCTGACGCACGCCATGGCCAAGGCGTGCAGCGCGGGGCGGATGGAACGTTGCACCTGCGACGAGGCCCCCGACCTGGAGAACCGCGAGGCTTGGCAGTGGGGTGGCTGCGGGGACAACCTGAAATACAGCAACAAGTTCGTCAAGGAGTTCCTGGGGAGAAAGCCCAACAAGGACTTGCGAGCCAGGGTGGACTTCCACAACAACCTCGTGGGCATGAAGGTGCGTTGGGGTTAGGGGTTCAAGCCATTAAGGTGCTGCGCTTGGGTGTGGAAATAGGAGTGTTGGATGCAAAATGCGTGGCGTGATCCTTTTGCTGGAGGGGTGAAGTCTTGGTTATGGGACTGGTTTTGTCACCGGGCTTTCAGTTGTACAGAGCTGTTGGAGGGAAACCAGAGAAAAAGAAATGGGACTATTGAGGTCTAGGAAGGATGAGGTGGGGACAAAGATTGCTGGCTTTCCACTGGGAATCATAGAATATGTTTGGGGTTGGAAGGGAGCTCTGGAGATCATCTAGTCCAGCCCACTTGCCAGAGCAGGATAACCCAGGGGAGGTCCCACAGGAATGAGTCCAGGCGGGTTGGAAAGTCTCCAGAGCAGGAGACTCTACACCCTCTCTGGGCAGCCTGGGCCAGGGCTCCGGCACCCGCACAGCCAAGAAGTTTCTCCTCATGTTGAGGTGGAACTTCCTCTGTTCTAGCTTAAACCCATTATTCCTTGTTCTATTGCTGGGCACCACTGAGAAGAGATTGTCCTCTTCCTCGTGACACCCACCCCCCAGATATTTCTATACATTAATAAATCCCCTCTCAGAGGGTCTGGTGTGGTTTAACCCCAGCTGACAACTAAGCACCACGTTGCCTCTCATTTACACGTGGTGGGAGAGGGAGGAGAATTGAGGAGAGGAAAAAAAAAGTAAAATGTGTGGCTTGAGGTTACAACGCTTTAATAATTGAAATAAAACATCACATTGTAATGAAGGTAGAGAGAAATAAACCTAAAGAAAGAGGAGCGATGCACAATGCAATCGCTCACCACCTGCTGACCGATGCCCGAGCAGCAATCTGCCCCTACTGGCCTTCTCCCTAGTTTAGATCCCGAGCATAGTGTCCTATGGTATGGAATATCCCTTTGGCTAGTGCAGCTCAGCTGTCCTGGCCATGGTTCCCTCCCAGCTTCTTGTGCTCCTCCTCGCTGGCAGAACAGGAGAAACTGCAAAGTCCTTGACTTGGGATAAGCATTACTTAGCAACAGCTAAAACATCGGTGTGTTATCGACGTTATTCTCTTACTAAATCCAAAACACAGCCCTCTACCAGCTCCTGGGAAGAAAATTAACTCTATCCCAGCTGGAACAGCATTTTACACTGCAAAGGGATGGAAAGACAGGTTCTTCAGGCTTACATGAGGTAGGACAAGGAGAAAGGGTTTTATGCTACGCTAACACAAGCCGAGAGATGCTTTTCAGCAGTTTCAGTAAAGCGTGGACAGTCGAGTGTCTCCATAGCCAGGTTTCTTTAAAATTGGCTGGGCAAACACCTGGCAGGGAACCAGGTTGGACACATTATTCTGACCTCAGTCCTAAAAGTCCCTTCAGCCTTGTCTTCTGGCAAAAGCCTTCCATGTCACCTAGAGTTGTTGTATTTGCAGCTGACAGTACTTAGGCATATAGTCCTTGTGTGGGGTTTTTTTTTTTAATACTTTTTTTTTTCCTATCCTTGTCCTCTCTGCTGGAGGACTTTTTGCTCTCTACCTCATGTTCTTTCCCTGAGGTTTTAACCTCCTGCCTGTGTACTTCCATGAAGGACTGATGTAAAGGACAAAGTGTCTGTGATTGCTGGGTCATCCCAGCAGGAGAGGGGAAAGAAAGGGGCTTTCTTTCCACCTTCTCCCACAATCTGCTTGGCTGTACCTAGCCTAGAATTGCCTGAACATGAAAATCCCTCAGATTGGCCAGCACAGGTGCCTAGGATCAGCGTTTCACTGCGCCAACCTCGAAGGGGGACATACTGTAAGGCTATAAATAGCCCTCGAGCCTTGTTATTGTCCGTGTGATTGGATGGAAGGTTGGGGCTGGGATGGGGGGACCTGGGTCTCCAGTTTCCCAGGCAAATGCAGCCCAGCCAGTTGTGCATTCTAGGAATCGTCACCCCAGCTCAGTTGTTCCTGTGCGTATGCATAAAATGTCATTCCTCGTGGCTGAGTTGGGGCATCCGAAAATGCCACCAGAGAGTGCTGGCCAGCCAAAGTCTCCCCCTCTCCCCGCCACCAGATGCTCCTAGACAGCGCTGAGATCAGGATTAGAAATATCCTGGATTTAGCTGGTGTCTGGCTTTGGCTGACAGCTTTTCTGCCTCTGGATTAAAAGGCTCAGTGCCTCTGAACTTCTGTTGCAGCTCTTTGGTGTGTGAAACAGGCTTTGCAGGGTGGTGAAATTTGTTTTAATCCTTGCAGTCTGTTGTTCCCAAGGGCCTGTCCCAACTCTTTGGAGTTGGTTGGGTAACAGATGGGACTGAAAATGGAGAAGGTGGTCCATGGAGTCTGTGATTTCATGCTGGAGATTGCTGTGAGAATTTCCCTCTTGTTCCAAAGGCGTATAATACAGTCTCATTAAAGCCTGCGAGGCTGTGGCTTCGGGTCCCATTGGCATGTCTTTGTATCTCCACGAAGATCTCCTGGAGCTAAAACCCCAAGGGATCTGACCTAATTTCTGGTGCTCTCCACCCCAGTAGCTGCAGTTAGGATGTCCGTAGAGCTGTGAGCCAGTCTTGTATTTAGGTTAGCTGTCCTTATTTGTCATCTTTGCTCTACACTATGGGACTTTGAGCTGAACCAACTCCAAGGATGAGCCAAAGGGAGTGGATCTCCCCTTTCTTCCTGCCCTTTTTTGTCCTTGTCCCACTGTGAATCAGTCGCCAGGAGAAGGGGAGATGTTAGGGACTCTTGCATCCACTTGGCACAGTCAGGCTCTGGTCATTGGCAGTGGTTTCCAAGCACTAGTGTAATATCTGCAGCTAAACAGCTGAGTAACAGTTGTGACGGTTGTCCAGACACTGAGAGCTCTCATGGCAATCCAAGTCAAAGACCTTTGCTGCAGGTCAGTGATCCGGAGTTCCTATTTTTGTCCACCCACGCCGTGTCTGTCGAGTTGGTATTGCTGTCTGACAGCTTTCCTTGCCTATTTGCAGCAGCGGTTGAAATGATTTCTCTGTTTGTATTCCTGGAATAATTGTACCATAGTCTGGTGGAAAGGCAAGCCAAGCAACCCACCGGCTTCACACCACCACCATGAAGCCAGGCAGAGAACAAGTGAACTGCACGTTGAGAAGGAAACTTTTGGGAGGATGGTGGTTCAAGATCAGAAGAACATACGTCTGTATGTTCAGAATGTGTGGACCTAAACCACTGGTATGATATGGTGTCATTAAGATGATGATCAGAGAAGTTTGAGTCAGAGACGAGGACCCAGGCAGGTTTTGTAATTGCTAGGTCAAAATGTGCAGCACTTGCTTCAGATTTCAAAATGTTGAAGTGGTTTGAAGCCTTCTTGCTGTGGTTGATGGATTGTCTCTGCCATGGCTTACACTTGGGTGTAGACTTAGCATCAGGCTTAATTTGCCTCCTTATCCCACTGCAAGTGTTGGTGGAAGATGAGAGTTGCTCAGCAGGCAGTACCAGGTTCCCTTACTGAATTTATTGATGATCTCCTTGATAAAGGCAGTGGGTTAAATGTGAAACTCAACATGTTTCTTCTGCTTGTTCTCGAGGTCTTTTCCAACCTGGTATTGTAGGATTCTGTTTCATGCTTCTCCAGCAAAGCTGCACATCAGCTGATTGCTGTTGTACAGACTTTCCAACCGTTGAGTAGTGGCTCTGACAGTCTGAAATCACTTTGAACTTGTGTAGTTTGCTTATTTGAACAATAGCTCATATGTATTTGATGTGAATCGAAGGCAATATAGGTGCTGTTTGGAACTGGAGCGCTCATTATACAGCTAAGATGCTCTTATGGCCCCTAATGTGTTAAAGGTCCGTGCGAGTTCCAAAATAGATGATTGTGGCCATTTCAAGCAGGAGCTGAGATGCAAACTGAATGCCTTTCCCAAGGTTGTGCAGCAAGCCAGTGATGGAGCAGGAGATTGAAGCCAGCTCTCCTGAATTCCTGCTCAGCACCCGCTGCGTCTTTCCTCTAAGCAAGCCGCAGATTTTATGTCTACTAGTGAAGCCATACGTGCATGAACTGAAACCTTTGCTGCACTACAGGCTGCTTTGGGCTGGGCTAAGAGTGGACAAAGAGACTTTCTTTTCCAGTACTTTGTTTTGCCACGGGAACTCACCGTGGTGCCAGCCTCTGTTGGTGTACTTACAGCGCACATATGGATGTGGAAGGAATACCTATTAAAGATACAGCACAAGCTTGGTGGTCTCTTACTGATTCTTCTCATGTAATAACTCCCAACCATGGCAAAACACATGAATAATTCCTTGAGACCCAGAAAAAAAACACAAAAAACACCTGTGCTTAGATTTGGCCACCAACCCTACACCCTTCTGGTCAACACGACGGTTTCTCCATGGTGTCGCACGAGCAAACAATCTGCACAATTCTGCGAGGGTGGCATTATGTCCCTCCTAGTTTTAGTGTCTCTTGGTAGACGTTTCCATTTAATTATGATTTTACTTCTGTTTTTTACAACCGTGATGGGCCGACTGGAGTTTGGCTGCCACCGAGGAGGCAGTCACTGAGCGCGTTGTGCCCACGATGGCTCACGAAGTTATATGATATGACCTCAATCGCTCATGAAAGGGCGAGCTTGTCTAGTTGTGAGGATGAGGTAATTATAACAGGACTTCTCCAGCCTTCTCTTTATTGAAAAGTAGGAGCTCTGAATAGACCACTTATTAAAAAAGCAATTTCCCTTCCTTTGCCAAATCTGCCCTCGTTCATTCAGCTATTCTTTCACAGGGGACTTGGGTGGAGAGGGTGTGTGGTGGGGGGAGCTCTGTGTGTGTGTCAAGGGGATGGGGGGCAGTGGTGGTGAGAGAGAAGTCAACTGTGTTAAAGCTCCGTCGCCAGCAATGAAGTTTCTTGGTTATATTAAATGAAGCACAGGCAGTAATGCTAAAGCTCTCTTCTTCTCTATATCCTCCCCCCCTTTCCCCCTCCTCTCCTTGTACACACAAGTGCAGTCCTCTTTTGTAACCCATTAATGAAAAGTCGGAATATTAGAGCACTCAATTAGTTCCACTGGGCTTGAGTAAGTGATGTTTTAATTAAATTTGCCCAGTTTCTCAGCAAAGTATCATTAAACATGACTTTCCAACTCCCTCTCTGGAGCGTTGCTAAGTTTCTTAATCCCAGGAGTGCTGACCTCTTCCAGAGGTATGTCTGGTCAAGCATGTCTTACAGATCCAAGGGGCACTATTAAAGGGGGCTGCTTTTACCCAAGGAAAAAAAAAAGTCATGTTCTTATTCCCTTTTTCCCTTTATTCTTCCAGAAAGAGGGACACAAGCAAACCTTTGCCTTCAGGACTCTGAAGTCTGGGGTATAACCGCAGCCTCCTTGAGAGCCAGGAGTGTTTAGTGCAAAACTTACGGGTGGATACAAATGGAGAACAAGAAAATTCCTCTTCCCCAAAGGGTGTCTCTCTAGGCAATATCTCCCTTTGAAAGTGGTTCCCTTCCTGACGCTTCCTGAGTTGCTTTTGTGAAATATCAGCCCACGCTGTGCAGACTACACACATGTTTCTGAAGTTTTGTCACCCTCGTTCCTGTCGCTCTTGTCTCATCCTGAAACATGTTACGTGTGCATCTCCGAAACAAAACGAGATGCTCTAGAGAGGAGAGTGGGAGGTGCATAGATTTTTTTTCCTTGCTTGTTTTGGAAGTCCATGCAAGGAATGGTTTTTCCCTTTAGGCGATGATGGCAGGGATCTATCTCTAGGGCTGAGCGTGCCTCCTGCGCTGGAGACGGACTCTCCGTATCAGGTAGATGTTTGCCCAGCTATCATCTGTCTGAGGAACTTCGTGAGCTATCACATAACATGTTATCAGGGCATACCAGCCTCTTCATTTTTGTATCTCCATTTTACGGAGGCGAAATTGAGACCCAGAAAGATTAAGTGACTTACTAAAGGTCACACATAGGCGTAGCGAAGCAGAGACTTGTGCTCCAGCCTCCTGTTGCAGAGACAGTGTTTACAAGCACTACCCATCCCATCTCCTACGGTTCCTACTAGCAAACATGATTCCAGTCAAACTCCAGGCTTTGTCTAATGAACAAGCTTATACTCTGATACTTCTCTTTCTCTGCATCCTCAAAAAGTGTAATAATTGCTCTTTTTGATGAGACAAATCCATATAAGCTTACTAATGCAGTTAGTAAAAAAGACATAATACAGTTGGTAAAAAGACATAATGCACCCTTTAGGGGTGATTTTGCAGCGAGAATTCTGGTACCCCAACTTTTATCATGGTGCAAATCAAACCTAGTGTGTAGCAGCCTCTCTGAGACTAGTATGTAGACTTTGTAAGTGTGGATCAGTTTGCAGGGCCACCCCTGGTATTAATTGCTCCAGGTTATGACAGGTAGGAATGCATAAGCATGCTCTCTGGATTTTCCTCTCCTTCTTTGAGGCCGAGATTGGCTCAGCCAAAGTCTTTCTAAGGTCTGGAAATCAACACGCTGGAAAAAATTTCTTGCCGTGTCCCATAAGTAATTGCAATTTGTTGTTTATGTGGAGCGTTCTTAGCATGTGAAGCGCGCTAAGAATACTCAGGGGGGGAAAAAATACTTTAAAAATTGTCAATATTAAAGTAGGGCTATGTTATTCTATTTTTGAGTGTTTGTATTTTTGATGTGTATTTCACTAAAATACAAGTGAAAAATGTTTGTATTCTTAAAGAAGGAATGGTAGTGCAAGGAGAAAGCCATTCTGAAAAACTGGTTTGAGAAGAGGCTCAAAAGAAAGGCTTTTCTTTTTTTTTTTTCTTTTTAACAAAGTAGAAAAAAAAGGGGAGGAAAAAGCAAAGAACCATGGATAGAATTTTTATAGTTCAACCAAAGGCAATGGCCAGTGTTGAGGGATAAGTCTGGTCTTCTAGTCGTTTGGGCACTGTGAAGAAATAGGGACTGTGGCTACTGTCCAACCAAAAATTAATATTTGAGCTGAGAGAATAACTAAGCCTATTTAAATTGAAGGAGGATACGTGTAGAGAGGCTGGAAGAGATTTGATTTGCAAAGAAGCATCCCAAAGCCTTTTCCTGAAGTGAGACGAGGCGAGGGCAGGCTTTCTCCTGGATGAGCTGGCTCTGAGGAGGTTCACCTGCTCCCTCCTCTCCCCCAAACCATGGCAAATGGTTGGAAGCCTCGGAGCCGCAGACCAGCCATGACGACAGCCGAGCTATAACCCAGGAATTCCCACGGCTGCGCGTCCGCTGCTGCCCAGACAAGAGTTGTCTGAAAAAAACCACCGGGCAGAGCCCCGTGACCCAGCTGGGAATGAATGGGAATCTGTCCTCAGCGTTTCAGCTAAAACACTGAGAAATTGTGTGTGGCAGCGTGGCTGAGACTGATCATTACGGGGGGGGCACTTAGTCTGAGCTTCGTAGCAAACCATTGTTGTGAGGAAGGATTACACGTCGCATAGCAATGCTCTGCTCTTTTCCCTATGACTCCTGTCAAGCCATTTGGGCGGGCGGTTCTGCAGTGCTATCTGATTTCCTCTTAGCAGCGAGCACCGATAAAGACCAGTCAGTCTTGCTCCTTCATAAGCGTTTTCCTCCTCGTGCCTTTGTCAGTATTCGGTATTCTCACAAGATCTGATGGGAGTTTGTATTCCCAAGTCGAACTAATTTGCTCAGAGACCTTCATTTTCCTCCCAAACCGCCCTTCTATTTGTAAGACCAGTTGATTGTCTGAGGAATCACAGAATCATAGAATGCCATAGGCTGGAAGGGACCTTAGAGATCATCTAGTCCAACCTCCCTGTTTTGGGCAGGGATGCCACCTCTTGGCTAGACCTGGCAACACATGGAGAGTGGGAGGACGTAATTTTGACGCATGACCCACTAGTTGTCTTTGCTCAACTTTTCACGGTACAAGCTCTCTATAACTTATTCAGTCTGGAAAAGAGAAGACTTCGGGGGGACCTAATAGCTGCCTTCCAATACCTGAAGGGAACCTACAGGAAGGCTGGGGAGGGACTTTTTACAAGAGTGTCCACTGATAGGACAAGGGGAAATGGGTTTAAGTTGAGGGAGAATAGATTTAGATTGGACCTTAGGAAGAAATTCTTCAGTACGAGGGCGGCAAGACTTTGGAATAAATTGCCCAGAGACGTTGTGACTGCCCCCTCCCTGGAGGTGTTCAAGGCCAAGTTGGATGGAGCCTTGAGTAGCCTGATCTAGTTGAGAGGTGTCCCTGCCCATGACAGGGAGGTTGGACTAGTTGATCTCAAAGGTCCCTTCCAGCCTAGGCCATTCTATGATTCTATGAATAAGGATTTAAATGCCTACTTGTGTTATTACTCCTGAGTTACTACAACTATAGTAACTGTTCTGTGCTTTGGGTTTGAGCTAATACATTCTGCTTCACACCTGTGACAAGATAGACGCATGGATGTGACCATTTGTTTGTTGAAAAACAATTATTAAAGAAGTTGTGATGCTATGTGGGTTCAGGAGAGGTTCAAGTCTATGTAGGACGGAGGCAGATCAGGCTCTGGATTGTGATGTGCCTTAAAAACAGGAGCTACCTACAGCTCTTGAAGTTATAAACTTGTGTTAAATTATAAACTTGTGTTAAATACAAGTTATTCTATGCTGGAAGTGCCTCCAGATTTCAAAGCATGATCTAGACACTTACCCATTTGTCCCAGGGTCCAGCCAGGAAAGGTTTTTCCAGCACTTCTCCAAGCAACCTGCTGACTTGGATAAGCCCTGCTCTGCTTCCTAGAGAAATGAGGTGGATTTAAGTGTCTCTGACAGGAGGCTGCAACAGGAGGGAAGGGAAGCGGTCTTTGTGGAAGCTGGGGAATGAGATGGGGAACAGAAGGGCTTTGCCAAGTTTCATCTTGGCTCGTGGGTGGTTAGGGAGCCTGTAGGCAGCAGTTCTCCATCACACATCGCCTTGAGGAGCTGCATCGTGACTGACAGCAGCAGGGGAGAGGCACTGGGGAAGATGTTTTTTTTCCCCCTAGGATTTTCACTGTAGATACCTCGTAACGTTCTTGAGCCCTTCCCAGTCCTTCAGGAAGGTTTATGGGGCAGTTGGGATGAGCTACACTTGCACAGTGGCCATGTGAAAACCCACGTGTGGATTTTGTGAACTAATGCGTTCATGAGAATGAGGACAACCGAAACTTTTTGTGCTTTGATCTACCAGTGCATGACATCTAAGCTGTCCTAGCCACTGCTTAACAAAAGGCTAGAACTAGGTCAGGAAAACAACCTGGTTGGAATTTGTTAGAGGCTTTTTTTTTCCCATCAGTATTTAAGCTCAGAGAAGGAGAGTGGGATGCATCTACCTACATATATTCCCTAGTACCTCGTGAGAGACCTTTATGCTCCTGGAGGGGCGGCTAATGATGAAGAGCAATGTTTTGCAGTACCTCAAATAATGCTAGGTGCTGATATTAGACACCTGAATTACTCCCAGAGGGTGGGATTCTGATCACAGATGTGCCTGCATGTGAGCTGGGTCTCAAGGCTCCTGTTGGTGGATGGAGATGTGGTCAGCAGAGTTGGTGGAGCCTGGAGAGTTGTTCAGCGAAGCCTGTGCAGGTGCCTGCTTTGCTGCAGGATGCCCTGCCTGCTTTGGCTCCGTTGAGTCAGATGGGAATTTAGAGATGTTTTTAAAATTTAAGCATTTAAACTCAAATATGGGCTTCGGTAAGGTCAGCCCTGGCTGGGTGGTACGATTCAGGTGCCTAAACTTACATGCTTATTCCTGACTGAGGCTCTGCTGCCATCTCCAAGCTGCCAAGCCATCAGGATCTGAATTTCCAACACGTGGTGAGCCGTATCTACTGGCCCCATGTGAATACCTTAGATATCCTGCACCTGCAATGTCAGCTTTATCCACTAAGCTCTGGAGACGTGACTCCTGAGAAGAGCAGCCCCATGTCCAGGTTGCCTTCCTGAATTTCATGACCTTGCTTTGTTCAACCAGCTCTAAATCCAACCAAGCCTGTGCAGAGGAGAGTGTCCACCAGCTGAGCCAATT
>NW_009715298.1:25147-30161 GCF_000703405.1 Apaloderma vittatum
CCTGCTGGTTGCTTGCTTTCCCAGCTCTTGTACCATGGGGGTCGCCTCCTTCTCCGGATGGGGCAGATGGAAATGGGTTGGGGGAGGTTAGAAGGATTGAGAAAAGCCTGCGCTGATGAATGACTACGATGTGCAGCCCTTCTGCAAGTATCTCGGCATTTTTTTTGCCCAGTTGGATGGTCTGGGTGTGAAATCAGCTCTAGGAACTTTGTTTCGCGTGAACTCGGCTCTCACTTCTGGACAACCAGCGAAATGTGACTTTAGACGTAGGAGAGTATGAGAGGTGAGGGGTTTGGGCAGTTTTTTTTAAGTTTTCTTTTTTTTCTCATTTATCTTTTCCTTCCTCGATTTCAAAACACGTTCTGTACACTCTTGTCTAACATTGTGGGATTTCTTGCAGCGCTGGCTAGATGCTTTGGCACGCAAAGCGTGACAGCATCTATAACCAAGCTGGCCCAGCTGAGCCCTGTATGCAGTAACACATCTCTCTCTGTAACCCGCCACTTGTTTGAATGCTACTGTGTATTATTGGATTGCATTCGAAAAGGTCTTGGCTGTCGTAGGAATGAAGTGTGACCATTGGCCAGGCCATCTTTCTGCACAGCGTCTTTCTAAAAATGTCTCTGTAATATCAGGATCGGGCCAGCCCCCAGCTCTTGAGTCCATGACCTATTGCACATTTGCACGTAGGGCTCAGCAGGGCTCACGCAGCCAAATAATTAAGAGGTAGATGGGCTGGAGCCCGTCCTCTGCTGTTGTGAGGCCATAACATAGGCAGATGCCATAATGGGTAGAGGTGGGGAGATTATTTTTTATTTTATTTTTATTTATTAGTTATTTTTAGATGCTCAACGGAAGGGCACTTTTAGGAGTACCTTGACAGGAGGCAACTGTGTAAAACAAACTGTTCTAACTTGCTATTTTAGGGGGTGATTACACCTTACCCATTAATTTATATTTGTGGAAGGGGCATGGAGAGAGAACTAGAACTATAAATCCCTGTTTATAATCTGTGCACAAAATACAGGGTATCTATGACTGTCCAAATAACGTCTTTGCGCTCACGTTGCCTGTGAAAGAGTCCCAGGAGGTAAATGTGTCTGAAGAAGGCGGGGGAGAACATTCAGGTGCCATTTATAAGGAGATGGATATGCTTTTATGCCATGAAGAATCTGTATTGCAGCCTGATTCAAAAAAGATGGGATCTTTTGTTTGGCATCTGACAATTTATGGGTACAGAGTCCTTCACAGCACACAGGAGGCTGTTACCACCTTCATCTCTCTCCAAGATGAATAACCATTCACTCTCTCTTTGCTTTCTTATCTTCCCTACCTGATACTGCTTTTTCTTCCCATGTTGCTTCTTCTGTTGAAAATACCCTTGTCCTTCTATTCCCTGCATCTTTTATGTGAACATTGTCGCTCTGTTCTTCCTTCTGTATTTCCCTTTTGTGGTGATGTGAAGAGAGTTATTTTCATACAAGCTATCCCTAAGCACGATCTGGCCATCTCGCTATACAGAGACTGTCTTTCCTTTGCTTAGATTAAACATACGTGTTGACTTTCTGGTTTTTTGAACAAGTTATTTCCCTCCTTTAGGGATCTGTGAAATGGGTCTTATTTCTCATGTCAACACCTTGCAACGTGTTTCCTTCTTGATGGTGGCTTGTGTAGACAACATTTACAGCCCCTGCATGCCTGTGTGATGCCATTTCCCTTTATCCCCTCACAGCACTTAACTATTTTTTTCCACCCCAAAATCAGGCCCTTTGTAAACACTTGTGGCTTTACTCACTGTTTTGCCCTACACTTACGTTCTGGAGCATGTGCCTCCCTACCTGTGTGTTTGCGTCCTTCTCTCCACTAAACCAACTCCTTTTGCTTTGGTTGCATATTAGCTCCGTGTTCTTTTTAAAACAGATAAAAAGGTGTTAAAATACATATTAATCTCTTAATCGCATCACAGCTTCAGACACCCGTCTATGTGGAAGAGTGCCAGCCCTGAACAGCCTTTTGTACACCTTACTAGTATCATTAACTAGCCAATAAAGCAATATTCTGGTAGGTAAACGTCGTATTCCTGGAAACTGAGACCCTTCTAAAAAGAGCATTTCCCGTAGTATGTGTTTTCTGTCCTTTTCCAACAGGTAGCTTTTGTATTGCTGTCGACTTTGTGTTCCAGTGGTGTCTTCTAGCAACTTTTTTTCCCCCCCCTCTGTGTCTTGATTTCTTCCCCCATAACTGATTTTCTTCTGGGGCTATGTGTGTCTGCAGGTCATCAAAGCTGGAGTGGAGACAACCTGTAAATGCCACGGCGTGTCTGGATCCTGCACCGTCCGCACGTGCTGGAGGCAGCTCTCTCCATTCCATGAGATAGGGAAGCAGCTGAAGCAGAAGTACGAGACGTCGCTCAAAGTGGGCAGCACAACCAACGAGGCCACGGGGGAAGGAGACATCTCCCCCCCTAAGAAGTCCATCCCCGGTCACAGCGATCAAATCCCAAGGACTACGGATCTTGTCTACATTGACGATTCCCCGAGCTTCTGCATGATGAGTAGATACTCGCCTGGGACTTCGGGAAGGAAATGTTACAAAGACAAGAACTGTGACAGCATCTGCTGCGGGCGAGGGCACAACACGCAGAGCCGGGTGGTCACGCGGCCGTGCCAATGCCAGGTCCGTTGGTGCTGCTACGTGGAGTGCAAGCAGTGCACCCAGAGAGAAGAGGTTTACACCTGCAAAGACTGACGTGTCTTCTGCTCGACAGCAACCCTCGATGAGAACTACGTATGGAGACAAACAGGGTTTGATTGACCTTCTGGGATCTGAAAGCGATGTGGAGACCTAAGCACTTTGTAGGGTACAGGTGACCCAGCTGTGTTGCTGTTTTGTTTTTGTTTTGGGTTTGTTTTTTTTGTTGTTGTTGTTTTCCTGTAGACTGAATTCTAATGAGGTCCAACCGTGTGGAAATAAGTGCCTGTCACACTGGGGTTAGACACCAGTTGACCTTCACCTTAGTCATCTTCGCAGTTTGACAGATCATTTATCCTTGGAACACCTTGATCAGTTCACCAATCCTCCATGAACTCCTGGGCTAATATATTCTCTCTGACATAAATAACCTCCCTGAAGTTTATCCAACTGCTCAGAGAGCGAAGCAGATACGAAAGAAAGACCTTTGTGCTTTGAATGCAATGGTACGGGAAGCAGCCAATTATTTCCCCTTCCAAAACTCGAGAGGTGTGTGTAGGGTAAGCAGGGGCAGCCCTGATGGTTCCTCCAGTGGAGTTCTGCACATCAAGAAAACAAGGCTCTGACAAAGAGACCCTCTGGGAGTGTGAGCTTTGGAACGACAGCTCCATATCCGCCTGCTTCGATCGCCAAATGCGGCTCCAAAAAAAAGTCGGGTCCACCACGTTGCAGACAGAAATACACCCAAGAAAGAGGCTGGGAAGACAGTAGCAAACCAGACGTGCCTGTCCCCTTCGGTCCAATCACGTGTTCTTTTTTTGAAACGGTTTCTTCAAATGCAGTTTCTTTAGCACTAACGCTGTCTTAAATTTTATTTTATTTTTTTTATTTAAAAAAACCCAACAACCACTAGATACTTTTGTTTTCACCTTGTGCGTGATTTATTTTTCTCTCCTCTTCCCACCTCTTAGTTGATGGAGTTCACCCTGTGGTAACCGCTTCAGGAATCCGAACTGGAATTTCTTAGCTTTACGCCAGCTGAATTTGAGATTGTGTTTCTGAGTAAGCCAAGAGAAATTCGAGTGCATCTTGGAGCGCTGTGCTGTCTTGCGTTGTAGAGCAGCCGTTTTGGACTGGATCAGACCTCTGGAGGAGTTGACTTTTCTTGTACTAGGTCATCATTCCATTTACTCTAAGCCATGGCAGTGGTACATGACACAAGCTGTATGTAAACCCTATGACCTTAAGATTTCTTTTTTTTTTTTTTTAATTTTATTTTTTTAACCACTAGCTCAAGAACTCTGTTTTTAAAATACACCTGCTAAATGGTAACCAACTATGGCATTTGGAACAACCAATGGATGCAGAAGCAAACTCTCAAGCGGCCAGAGAAGCCAAAAATCGCCTGCAGTGGTAGATTGTCCTAACGCTGTGAAGAAAAATGACAACCTTCAGCATTTCTTTTTTCCTTTGAAGAGGATATTTGCGATCTAGGACTTGATGCAGCAACATTTAGTTGTGTAAAAGTGGATTGGAAACAGCCAGCGAAAGCCTCAACGAAGCTTTCCAAGGAAACACGGGGGAGCGGAGGGCATTTCGTTTTATTTTTGGTAACAATTTTTGATTGTCCAATCGTTTCCGCCAATTTTTACATAACCCGTTGATCTAGGTCTCAAAAGAGGAAATCTGCCTGGAGTTTTTCGAGCGGTAGTAGATATTAGCCAAACAAAAAGAGAACAGTTTTCCAAGATGGGCCATTGCTTTTCAAGGTTTTTTTCTTATTATTTTGGTTTTTTCTTCCCCCCCCGCCCCCGCCGAATACTAGCCACTAATACTTAAGCTGTTCATGTGCATCTACTGGGAGGAGAAAAGAATTTTCTTTATTTTTTTTTTTCTTAGTAACAAATATCTGCAGTCCAGCCTGGCTCGTTGGCATAAAATCTTGAGGTGGGGGCACGGGGAGCGACAGGACGTTATTTTAAATAACATTACCGTCCTGCAAAGTGAAGCGTACTGTCATTTTTTATTTTTTTTTTTAACTTTTGCTTATTTGCTGTATAATTCTGGAGGTTGGGGGTAGTGCTGGAGAACGAAGGAAGCCCCACGTGCCCTTCCCACCCCGGCAAACGTGCGGTGACGCAGGAGGTTTGCAGGAAGGTCTCGGCGGCTTCTGGGAGATGAAAACCACCCATGAGCAGTTCATCTAATGATTTAAAAAAGAAAAAAAAATAATAAACTGACTAGAAACCTATTATTCAGTGTGTGCATGTGTGTATATCCATACACACACGCTGACACATAAATATATATATATAAATATTGA
>NW_009715298.1:30336-46342 GCF_000703405.1 Apaloderma vittatum
CAAACCTGCTCAAAACATTAGGGTTTTTGGGTCTGAATGATTATTCCTGGCTCCATTCTTTTTTTTTTTTTTTAAAAAAAAATAATTTTTGTTCTTAATTAAAGAATGGGCTGCCATTTATGTGCATTATTATTATTATTATTAATAATTATTTTTAATGTGGTTATATTTAAACCGTGGGCCTCATTTTCCTTCTTTTCACTGGTGTCTCTGTCTCCGTTGACCTCGCTGGAGTAACTCCACATTGCACTGGTGTGAGAGGAGAACGAGGCCCTAGATGCAGAAGAGAGGGGCAGTGTTGGCATAGGGATTGCTGAAAAAAATGCCTGGGTCGGATGGGATACGGTAGCTCGGTGTGTTTGGTGGTGGAGGGGGAGATACGGATGGGCAATAAGGCAAATCGTCAAAGCTTGACGAGAAGAAAGCGGCCAAGAGGGAATGAACTACTGAGTGAAAGAGCTCTTCTGTGTATTGTAACTCACGCACTGAAGCCTGGATGCTTTCTGTAAGTATTTAAAAAAGAAAAAAAAAAAGGAAAAAAAAAAAAAAGGCAAACGACAACAAAAAAAAAAACCAACCACAAAAAAGCAAATTGTATTTATGTTCATGTGGATATATTACTTGCCTGTTATATATTGTAAATAGCAAGGTTTATTCTCCTGTGGTTAAAAAAAAATAATAATTATAAATAACTAAATAGTAGCGAGGCACATGTGTTAAATGCATAGGCAGTGTATAAAATATACTAACACTCTGAAATCAGGAGAACTTGTCTTCTTGGCCTTTTGACCTAGGGTGGTGAAACATATGTGGGTTATTTTTCTTCTTCCCCCCACCACGTTGTGTGTGTTTTGGGTTTGGGGAGGGGGTGTTTAGTTCCAGCCTTTTCCGATGTTTGCCTTATCTTTGAAGAACGAATCGGGGCGGAGGAGGGGGAAAGCCTCATTTTTGGAAAAATCCAGTGGACCTCGAGTAGGATGAAAAACGGGTAGAAAAGATGTCAAAAACCCTCTTAAATGCTTGACTTGAGTTTTCTTCTGGTGATAGATACATGCTGCAATTGAATTAACTCATGCAACAGGAGTTTGTGCTGCTCCATATGGGAGTTCAGAAAACTTTAGAAAAGAGACCCTGAAGTCCTCTATAAAACATTGAGTACTGTCATGTAAAACCCTTTTTTTTCCAGCTGTATGAACTTGGATTTTTCCAGAGAGGCTCATTCTACCACCACACACTTGGACCTCCAGTGCAATTCAATGAAATTGCTTAGTTTTGTAAAACTACTACAAGACTGGATTTGGGTCCCTGAATCTTTAATGGTGTCATTATATGTATATATGCATATATACACACACATATATATGCATATATATATATAAACATATAAATATATAAAGTGCGAAGCAACTTTTTCCCTTTTTCTTACCCCCGGAGCAACAGGTTTTTGCAGCAGATGTAACTGGAGAAGGATGGATGGGTGTAGGGATTTCTCATCCCCTTCCCACCCCCTGTCCCCCCAAAAGTGTCAAAATGTTGGTTCTCCTAAGCTGATCCAGCAAGGATCAGTTTTGGGGTGTGGGGGGGTGCAACCATTATTTATATAACTTTTTTATTAATTTTTTTAAAAGAGAAGTTAGCTGACGGAAGAATATTTTTATTGAATAGTGCATTTAGTTATGTCAGAAATATAAAAAAAAATATATATAATATTTTTGTAAACAAGGCAAACTGAAAATGTTTGCTGTTTTATATTAGAATTTTCTATTAAAAGAGATAAAAACCCCCACAAATAATTGTTGCACCCGTCATCTGTTTTGTAACAAGCTTCTATTCTGTGTGACTGACTCATATATGCCGGATGTGGAGACATGCAAAACAAGTCCTAAACATTACGTTCTCGTTGTCTTCCAGCTCTAAAAAGACTCCAGTTGGTGAAACAAGCAGAGTTTAAACAAAGTGGTGTTTTTTCCCTTTTTTTTTTAAAAAAAAATAATTCTCAATACTGAAAATAAATTACGAAGAATGAGCGGCTTAGAATTAAAATACAGAAAGCTACCCCGAAAATTCAAGCTTACCCTTTTTTAGTTGTGCACCCTGGTCCTGAGATGGCTCTGGATGGAGGAAAGCTGAAACTTTTTTACAATAACTGAATATTTGACCTTGATCTCAGTTGGCCTGGGAAGAATGACTCTTAAAAAGGTTGTCTGGGGAAAACAAAAAAAAATAATAAAAAAAAATAATCCGAGTGCATGGGAAGGTTGAATAAAGAGGACCAAATTCCAGGCTTGATCTAACACAAGCAAATTTTCTCTCTTTGAATGAGATGGTGTAAAGCTGGGGAACTGGGAACTTGGGCTGCTGGGGTTCAGGCCCCTGTCGTTTGCCTTTGGAAGCAGAGGATGAGTTATGGACCATCTGTTTTCAAAAGAGCTTTTGGGATTGCTGATTTGGAGACCTGAGCAGGGGCAAAAATAATTTCTGAGGAGCTTTTGTGGTCGGCCAGCTCGTAGACATCTGCCTTCCTTCAGCCCAGGTCTTGAATTTCCCCGTTAACTTCAGCTGCCCTATTTTAGCCAACATAGACTCGCTTGGTTTGGCTGTAGTAGGGTTGGCTGAGGACCAAGATGAAGGGACAGATTTCTCAAGGGTACTTTCATGGAGTAGATGCTGCTTAAGGTGATTTTCTGGTGGATTATAGTGCCTGTGAAAAATTCCTCAGTTGATGTTGCAGTAAAATTCGGTCTGTTCTGTACCCGCTACAACAGGTGCAGCAAATCTCTTTGTTCCCGATTTATTTGGCTCTGTGTGCGCATCTGTTGGGTTGAGCCTGGCTTCCATGGTCAGCTCCTCCTGGCTTTCTGTTTTTAGGATGCTAATTAGGTGATGACTTTTGGAGAGTTGCATTTTCCTACAAAAGTTACTTTTATGACCATTGCTGCTCATGTAACTTAAAGGAGGCTCAGCATGGCAAAGGATCAGACCTGTAGAAAACTGGTCGTTGCTAAAGCAGTCAAACTTAGGGCTGTAGATATCACCATTGAATAGCTTTTAGATCTGATTTTCACTGATGGACATTGGATTTGACCAAGCTGTGTTACATGTTCCGGGAAACAGAATATTTCTGAAAAGAAAATAATAATAATAAAGGGAATCTCTAGTATTTGTGAGTGGGGAGGAAAAGCAAATGGATATTCCAAGCATAGTCTAGCTCTGGCATCATGGTAGGCTTCCTGTAACTCCATTTCTGTTGCAGGGAATGAGAAGGGTTTAAGTTAAGACCATAAATCATTCAGGCACATAAAATCCAGCAGGCTGTCAGGCGGCACAGCAGGATTTTCTCAGTCATTTCTGAATATTCTCAGAAATGGGCAAAACCTTTCTCAGCAGCATTGGACAAGGTGACCCAAAGGGACAGGGGATTCCTCCCTCACCCAGTCCTCCTTATCATCACAGGGTTGCTCGAAGAAGTTGGGGAAGATGCTGGCATGCTTAGCGTAGCAAGGCATTTGCAACGGGCCTGGAGTCCATCCTCGCTTAGAGAAGGAGCCTGCAGGTCTGCCAACGGTGTAGGTACCTCTAGAAGGTGTTATGGCCCATGTGGAGGTGCCACGTTCTCCCCACTGACAATAGAAGGGGATAAAAGCATAGACACACAGGTTAATAGAGCTTAACAGAGGTGGGGGTGAATTCAGGGCTGATCAATGTGTGGATAACCCTGCCAGCGCCTCTTGGGAATGGACCCATCTGAAACAGCAACCCTCAAACTAGCACAGGAATTTTCCCTTGTTCCATCCATCTCTAACAATACCCTTTGAGGCCTGAATGTAAAGTCTAGGATTTGTTTTGCACGCTTGGGATGGCATTTCCTTTTAAAGGGAGGTGGGAATACTAACATGAAGGATTAGCATTTTTCTTTTGTTTTTCTTTTTTTTTTTTTTCCAATGTCTTATGGGAGCCTAAGTTATTTTTCTCTACCTCATATGTACAGCTTGTAGGTTTAAATCTGATTCTGAGTGACTGTTGAGAATGTATTTAAGTTATTTAACATCTTTGTATAACAAAAAAAAAAAAAGCCAGAACAAATGAAACAATAAATGTATTTTAAATTATACTTAAAGCCTGTTCCTCTTTCTTCACACGTGTTGAAAAAGGTCTACATTCAGTGGTTATGAGAACCTGTGTGCCTCCCTCAGCATCACTCCTGACCTCTGGTTCTGGAGCCAACCTCTCCCTGTGGCTAATGTAAGCCTCCAAAGACCATAAAGCCTGATAAGGTGGCAAGTATGTAGCTTAGATGAGTAGGATATGGTGTATTTCCAGCCTGAGGTCACAGAATGCTTTAGCAGAGGTGAAATGATCTAGTTGAGAGGCATCCCTGCCCATGACAGGGAGGTTGGATTAAATGATCTCTAAGGTCCCTTCCAGCCTATGATTCTATGATTAACCGGTTGGGTGGTGGAGCTCCTCATCTATTTGGTCTCCCTGCAGTCTTTCCCCCTTTGGAAACCCTTAGGCTCTCAGGGGAAGGAGTGCTCACAACCTTCATAGGAGAAAGCGTTCTCCTTTCGTCTCTGCAGTAATTATGGCTGCAGCAAGCAGAGTCAACAGCTCAGGAAACAGGTCCTTACCAAGTCCAGCCTTGGCAACAGTTAACCCTTGAACTCTGAGATCTGCCCATCTCAGGTGGTTGGAGCTGACCCTCCAATCACAGCCAATGTAGTGCCTCAGAAGTTTAAATGTCATTGTCCTTGAAGTGTCACCATGAGCTGGAGAAATGCCTCTACGCCAATTTTGCGTGATGATGGAGTGCTCTGTGTACAGCAGGGCCAAAACCCCGAAATCCTTTCTATCCCCATCCAAGATCTTCTACTGTCCCAGTCACAAAGTACAATCTGATTCAGGACTGTTGCAGAGTGCTCTGGTTCGGGCCAGTCACCGTGCCAGTGTTTTGAGCAACACGATGTTAAACAAACTTAGGAGGCTGATGGACTCTATCAGCTTTTCTTGGGATTGCGTTAGTCATCATACTTCGATGGAGAAGTCACGACACCTTGGCAGAATGCCATCAGCATGCCTTGATTGTCAATACGCCAGGCTACATATTGCCTTGCTTGATCAAATGTCTTTCTACTCACAATGCCCTCCTCCAACACAGCTATTTAGTACCTAGAATTCATTTCAGCTGAGCTTTAAATAACCAAACTTTGTTGCTGTTCATCCCACAACCTACTAATTACTCAAACACGGGGAGTTTGGGTTTGCAAAGCCTCTGAGAAACAACATGGTGTTCCCATACATAGGTGCCTGCAATGAGATGCTGCTTCTCTAGATCACAGCTGTGGGATGGTTCACAGATGCTGCTTTTTCATGCAGGTGAGGAGAAAGCTTAGGGGTGAACTTGTAGTGTAGTGTTAATGGTTGGACTCAATGATCCCAAGGGTCTTTTCCAACCTGAATTGTTCTATGATTCTATGAAATCAACAAGCAGCCGCCTGAGGTCCAACTACTCAAGGTCTTTCAAATAAAGAAACAACACAAACCTAGCCCTGGAGTAGACAAAACTTGGGGCAGAAAAGATCTTATTGAGATAGCAGATAGTAGACTATTAAGTGACTGCTTAGATTACTGGGCTACTGTCTGTCGAGGTAGGCAACCAGGTGCAGGCATCCTTGTCATCTCTCTCATTGGTCAAGTAATCATGTTACCATAAAGCATCTTCGTGGAGTGGGGTAAGAAAAAGAACATAACCAATAATGGTAGTTCAGTTAGCAAGAGGTAACTTCCTATTAAGGGCTTTCAAACGTGTCCAGGTACTCCTTCTCAAGGGTTTGGCACCCTGTCCAGGCAGCTAAGTGTGCTCCAGATGATTCAAACAAGCAGGCAGCCAACCCAAGTTGCTTGGCAGGCTGACTGGGCATGTGGTAGAAAAATTTGGCTTGGAAAGAGCTTTAGCCACAGCTGCCCTTTCAGTGTACCCTTGATAGACTTCTGTACATCCCAGGTCAGACTATTAAACAATAGTTCTTGATGGAGTGCTGGAGGACTTCGAAAACTCTGGCTTGTCTTTCCAAAGTCAGAGTTAGTTACTCAATTTTTTCTTTCCCGTGCATGAAAAATTCTTGCATTTATTTCACCTTCCAGGCTTATTTTCCACTGCGGTGAAGCTATTGTATCCAGATCTGTAACCAACTGTCCATCCTCAAACAGAGATGACGGTATCTTTATCCAGTATCACGCTGATATTAGTATCATATCACACTGTTGTGCTCCTCAAAGCTTATTTTCTGCATCATACACCCAAGGAAATGTTTACTAAATCACAGAATCGTAGAATGGTTTGGATTGGAAGGCACCTTAAATCAGTGAGAACCCTGCACAACCAATGCACCTTCTACTTGTGTTTTGCTTTTCCCATTCTTGTGGTGAGAACTATCAGCACCAAGCTCTGAGGAACCCGGCAGAAACTTCAGCTGATGCTTGGTCCGGGTAGTTTTAAGCAAGAATAATGGAAGATTGGAGATGATGGGATCAGAGAAGGGGTTCCATGGTGCTACCTTTGGGTTACCTCCCATCAAACCCTGCAGCATAGCTCCCTGTCTTCTTCAGCTTCCCAAGTGACCTTGCATTACACTTCCTGGCAGTTGGGTAATGAGAAATCACAGGCTTGAAACCTCACAGGCTTGAAACCTCACAGCCAGCCTCCGCCAGACCCTTAAAGAGCTGCTAATGTGAGTCGTAAAGCCGCAGTAGCCTAGGATGTAACAGCGTTTTGACAGCTGTTCCCACAGAGGAAGTGGGTGAAGCTAGAATGTGTATTGTAAGAATTAGGGATTTATTTTTTTTTAAAAAAAAAAGAGAAAAAAAAAGAATATCAGATGAGAGACTTCACCTCCAGAAAAATAAAATAGGTTTCCTTCCCCCTTCTTTCCCACTCCATTCCTTAGGGCCGCTATTAGGTCTTTGTGAGAAGGTGGTTTCAGCTTGCATCTGTGGTTCTGCTGAGCAGCAGGGGAGCATGAGAACTAAGTAACATCCAATAAACAATAGAGGTGCCTTTAGCTTAGAAAAAAGTAAGGACTTGCCTGAACCTCTTGCAAGCTCCTAGTTGTTTTTTGTGAAACTGTGTGTGTAATTGAACTAGGAAGCTAATGAATAAGCACAGATGAGTGTAGAAGGGCAGATGCATTTGCAAAAAAAAAATCCCACAACCAAAATGAGGAGAAAGAGAGAAGAAAAATAACAAGGGAATAAATTTTATACAAAGCTTCCTTTTGCCCAGGCCTGAAAGATGAAAATGTTTTACTTGGACAAAAAATATAAATATCTAATCACCTAGAGCTGAGATGGGAGAGTCAGGTCCCAAATATTGCCAAATAGGCAATAGCAGAGAGGGTAAGTGGTGCTTCTCATATGACTCTTTGTTCATTGATTGTTCATGCCTTGGGTTGTGTATGTGTATATATATATTTTTATATTTCTCTCTGTACTTGAGCTTATATATTTGCATTTGTGTATCCTGTCATTTCAAGAATGCTAAACCCAGGGAATAATACCAACCCTTCAGGAGTCAATAGAAAGACCCTAATGGGCTCTGATCAGAGTGCGAAATCCCACAGCCACATACACAGTAGTAGAATATCGGTTATAAATACTAGAATTCAAGTCCAGAGCCTGCCTTTCAGTCTATTGTCTAACTCTTCCTAAATGATGAACTACCTAAAGCCTCTCATAGTAGCCCCAGTCTGCCAAGTGCACTCTGGCCAATAGTTCCTGCCTTAAAGAGCTTGGTATTGTATCAGGTAAGACAAAGGAGGATGAATTTCAAAGCTATGATTGCCTGGGGCCCTGTCTCCATCTCCAGGCTATGCTATCCCTATCTTCCTCCACCTCCAGCTCTCGCTGACTTCCATAAGAATTTAGACTTAACATCAGAATCACACTTCTGTCCTGGCTCTGCTTTCATTTATGGCCTTCTCAACTTCCCCAGGCAGCGTTATTTTTGAAGGTGCTAATTGCAAGGGCACTCATCATAAATTATCACTTATTTCTCCCCCTCGCTTACACGGAAGAATCCCTCACAGGATTATGCTCATTAAAGCAGGACTGGGCTCTCTGTGAGTGGTGGCAGCCTCCTGGGAGGGCTCAGAAAATAAAAATAAATTAAAAAAAAAAGAAAAAGGTGATGGGGCACTGAAGTGTAAACTGGAGGGATCTCCAGCCCTAAGCAATCCCCCAACATCTGCTGGGACAGTCTACCAGCTAACTCTACTTGATGATTCAGATAGAAGGACAGAAGATTCCATGTGTCTGAGACTTCACTGATTTTGCAAGGATTAAAAGTGAAAAAATGGGAGTAGTCACATCTAACAAGGTAGCACTTAAATTAAGTATTGGACACAGCTTGAAAAAAGCATAAAGGAGACATCTGAGGCTGTAGTGGGTGTCTTTTACCTGATTTGGTGTCTTGGTAGTTTTAGAGACAAGCATTAAGTCTGGTCTGCTATCATGTTTTCCATGAGCTACCTCTCTCTTGTTCTTCTGTTTATTGTTTCCTGAGGCGAGGAAAGCTCAACAAAACCAAAGTTTTCCCTTCCCCAGATGTGAATGACCTCACTTGTGCCTTTTAGCTTTTATTCCTTGTGACAGGTCACTGGGATATATACCCAGCTCAGGAGCATGGGCTGGTTGCGCAAGGGCATAATGAAGTGAGGGTATATTTATAACTAATTTTTATTTCTGGATTGTATTAGCTATTTGAATTTGCTCTCTTTTAAAGAACATGCTTCTGTGAGCTGACGTTTGGGAAAAAACATAAGGAAGCCATTCTTAGCCTTTTTTGGATGCCATAGGCAGCTCTTCTCAAAGTCCTGGTCTGATTGTTCTCTTGTCCAAACCACGCTTGGTTGAGTCTTCTGTGATTCCACAGAGCACATAAAAGCATACATGATGGACTTGGCATAAAGATGCTTGTCCTAAATTGTTTTTCCTTCACGGGTCATCACATTACAGGTGGCAGAAATCTTCAATCAAGCAATTCTACCTATTCCAGTGAGCATCTCATGCTGCTGATTCCTCAAGGATGGTTAGTGGTGCCTCTGAGTGAAATGGAAATGATTGTAACTACTTCATGAAGTGAAAGGAAAGATGGTAAATATCTGTTTCATGAGGATCTGGTTGGTTCCACGCAGGGAAGTCTTCTGTGGTTTTATTGTGGCAGTGAATTCAGTTGTGAATTGAAAGTATGATCTGCAGTGTGAGGGCTTTGCTGTGGAGAAGCTGGTGGTACTGAGTGAGCTTTGCCTTACCTGATGGAAGGAAGGTTTCCACTTTCAGTCATGGCTTGAAGCTACGAAGTTGGGGAGTTTTCTGAAGATTCAGTAAGGTTTGGTGACGGAAAATGAGCTGGAATGGGTTATTTCAACAGCATAAACAGGCCAGGGGTGTTAGTGACTACAGCTGATTGGATAATGTTTTAGGTTGTTTCCTTTTCATCTGTGCAAAAAGCAATTTTTTGTTGGAAAACAAAAAAATGATATATATTTTTTTAAATTAGAAAATGCAGTGATGATGCCTCTGAAAATCAAAGTTCAGTCTTTCTGTTCCCACTCTCCCTTACAGATTGACCCCCTGGCCACACCAGACTCCCCTGATGCACAGCATGTCCCATCCATGGGTATTCAGGAAGAGGAGTTGGCCAGGGAGCTTCGTCTGCATCTCAGAGCAGTGACAGGAGGCATTTGAACTATAACCCTCATAAGCTAGTGTGGGGGGAAAAAAGGGATTTTCAGCACACGGAAGTACAAAGGAAGGGATGACAGGGAGGAAATTTGATGAAAATAGAAATATTTTCCATGGAAAAAAGTATATTTTGTGCAAAGTGTAACTGAACTGAAATTAAATTCTCCACTGAAAGCAGCTCTTTACAGGAGTTTTTCCCTATGGTTATCTGCAGATAAGAGGATCCTCAAAGATCATCAATATAGTATAATCTTGATTTAATTTCTTGGCCAAGATCAACCCAAGGCCAATCTGATGCACTTTAGTTTTACATCTCACTCACCTGCTGTCGTTTGACATATGGGATGTGCTAGGGCACTCTCAGAAAGTTATTTACATGCGCCTTTATCTTTCTTTTTAATTTTAGGATTCTGTATTGTTGAATCCTGGAAGAAACAGTGTCCCTCAGGGGTCTGTACTGGGATCAGTGCTGTTTAATATCTTAATCGATAACACAGTGGGATCGAGTGCACCCTCAGCAAGTTTGCAGACGACGCCAAGCTGAGCGGCGAGGTTGACACACCAGAGGGACAGGATGTCCTCCAAAGGAACCTGGTAGAAACATCAAGGTTGGAAAGGACCTTAAGATGTTCAAGGTCAGGCTTGATGGGGCTCTGAGCAACCTGATCTAGTTAAAGATGTCCTTGCTCACTGTTGGGGGGTTGGACTAGATGACGTTTAACGGTCCCTTCCAGCCCAACGGATTCTACGATTCTGTGATTCTAAATCCAGAGCCCATTCTATCAGATTATAGCCATTTAAAATGCAAAACAAGCATCCACATGAAAGACTCTATAATTTAAATATTGAACAGTTACAGCACTGAAGATACATTCCATATTTTAGGAATTATTTTTTTTAATCAGATATTTAATTGGCTTAAAAAGAACCATTTTTTTATTTTTTTTCTGAATCTTTTCTTACCAAGTAGGTATTTTGGAACATTCTTACTTTTTACAGGAATCTCAGCTCACTGTTTCAAAATGTTCGTCTGGTTCATTTGTTGTAGAAATTGTTAACGGAAGGAAACAGATGCCGTGATATATAGTTCTAATCACTTTGAGGAAAAAATGCTGCCCTTGTGAAAAGCACATTTTCTTGCTAAATGTCTCCCTCCCTATCAAGCCTGTCTCCCACCTGAGCTGTAGTTCAACTAGAGCTCATGGGAATCGTTATGATCTCTGCCAAAGATGCTTTGGAATTAATGAGCAGTTACTGACTTTACCTTGGTTATTTCCAAGCTTATTGGCTGATTCTGGAATTAGGAGGGACAGCATGGTTCTCATACTTCTGTTTCTGGGTTGGAAATGCCCTCTATGCTGTGTTCTGGAGAGAGCCAAACGAGGATTTTTGGGTATATATAACCTCCTAAAAAGTCTTCACTTCTCATAACTTGACGTTTGTCACACCAGTGACCTCAGCTTCTGGCATGTGTCACAGGCTTGACTTATTTGTATACCAGGGGGAAGATCCTCAAAGGATACACACAGCCTTCCCAAGACTATTTTTAGCAATGATAGATAACAGTATTTGTAATCAGCCTCATCTTAGAAGTCAAAGTATTATATGCTTGAGCCTGTAGCTTCTTAATTAGCTGTGAGCCAGGCCCAGGGTTTTTTTTGGCCAGTTCATGATTTTCCATCATTTTTGATGTTTAGCAATTAGATGTTTAATATTTAGGAAAAAAAAAAAAAGAGACTTTTTCATATTCTTTTTCCCCCCCTCTGTTTTCTCAGGAAAGATATTCTGTTACATATTTTTAAAAAACAAATTTCTAGTGTTTGAGAAAGAGCCATGATTAATTTCTAGTTTTAGAGGAGTCATGCTCTTCATTTGGTATGGAACTACTGGGGTTTTCCTTGCTTTCTTCTTGCTTTATTCTTGGTTTCTTTTTTTCTCTCTCTTTCCCTTTCTGTTATCTTTTTCTTTCCTTCTCTCAGAAGGTAAAGTAGCAAAAAAATAAACCAGGCAATGGTGTTGCTGTTGCTGCTCTGATTGTGTAGCTGGAGAAATTTGTGGTAAGGTCTGGTCTGAGCTGTATTTTGGATCAGGAGGTGACCAAATCCTGGATCCATCTTGATCAAGATTTGTTATCTGACTCCCTCAAAGGGTCAAGGTTTTGAAGAGTCCTGGACTAACGTAGTGGTATCTTGGGATGGCTGTACCTGCATCTTATACATAAACTCCTTGTCACTATGGTCATGTCAAGCACACTGATGGAGCTGAAGGTATCTTCAGCAACATAAGGCTGAGGTGCAGTTTCCACTCCTTCATGTGAGAAGGTGAGATTCTTCAGGTCATCTCAAAGGATGTGAGATACCTACATCTGGGGAGCTGAGTTCAGGCTTGGACCTCCTAAATGCCAAACTAGAAGATATCACTGCTCTAACCACACTCAGAGAAGACTTTTGATGGTCTTTTGTGATTTTTTACAGTCAGGAGTGACTCAGCCCTGAGACAAATACTTCAAACTGCAGTCATCTATGCCTGGCTGCCAGCCCAAGGTTCCCTTTGCTTTCTTGCTCAGTGCCTTCCTCCCAGCCGTGATTTCTCCACTGCACTCACCACACACATCTGCAGGAGACTGAGTTTACTTACTCGTGCAGTGAAGGGCTGTTCCCACCTCACAGAAGGTTCCAACTTCATGAGACGGGTCAAGTCAACACCAGGCAGAACATGGGACACCCCTGTAAAATGGCAACAGCAGAAATGGAAACCCTATCCTCTTGGAGTCCAGCCTGATGCCCACGGCAGTTGCCCAAATGCCACCAGGTGGAGATGGGAGAGAGCCTCCTTGGAAGGGGCTAGCAGACAACACCCTGGGATGGGTGCACAACCCCTGTGGCTAAACAAAAAGAGGAATTTTTGTTTGGTTGAGGTTTTTTCCTGCCTCCTCTCCCAGCCCAGGAAATTAACGTCTGTTTTACCTAGACATTTCCTCACGAAAAATCAAAGAAGGAATAATCGCATGTGGTTTCATTTTGGAGGAGTGAACTCCTGCTGAGATGAAAATCTGGCCATTGCAACCATCCCTTGCCATGGCTGACCATTGGCTGAGAGGACCAATTAACGCCATGACACTGTTACTGTTTATCTCAAGCACGACTGCTAGATCAGCTCCTCGCTCCCACCTGCGCTCACCTTGCATCTTGGGGCTGCCCAACCCAGCCTGCTGGGAACAAGGCTGGGTTCAAGCTAGACTCATGGAGCTTCTACCCTCATCCCTTGGCAGCTGCTCGGGTGACGGCTGCAGAGTTGCTGACTGCTTCTGTTGTTTCAGTCCTGAGCCAAAATGTGTGGAAATGCTCTGCTGACGCACTTTTCCCATCTATAAGAGGCTCTTAACCACAGTGGATACTGAGACAGCTTCTCCCACTTAGCAGTTTATAGGAGCCACTTAAAGTGCCCTTCTGTGCCTCTGCTTTCTCAAGGCTGTGTGCTTTGCCCTCCACCCCCACCTAAATCAGTGTTTCTGTCCAGTCTGGTGGTCACAGAGAGGACAGTTTGCATGAATAAAGCCAGATGTGGCCATTCTCTGTGGGCCTCATGAGCCGCTGCTTGGTTACTCTCACCTTGGTGTTGAGGAACTTCAGTAAGACTTAACGTTAATATGTATTATCAGCAGTGGAGATACATGGCACGAGGTTTGCCACGTCTCCACAAATGAAGACAGCTCATTTCTGCCCCAGCAGTGTGCAGAGGGGGTTAGATGGCGATGGTCTGTGAGCTGAAAGCCATCTGAACAGGTGACCATGATGGGGAATCTGTGTTACTATCTACTGCCTCTGAACAGGGCTCGTCTAAAGATACAACATCTGTTGTAACATGACTATTTGGGGCCCTGAAAGGACTCAACTCAACTGCAGCAGGTCAGGACATGTGTCCCTTTCTTCTTTGTCCCGTTAGAGGTTCATTGGATGAGTGAGAATAAGCAGCTCAGCAGGCTCCATTTGGAGCCAGGATTGTGGTGTTGTGTTCAAGGTCATTCGTGGTCAGCAGCTGGAGAAACCAAAGGTGAAATCAAACTACGGTTCAGGGCAAGAGGATGCCCATGAGCCAGCACTGTGCCCTTGCGGCCAAGAAGGCCAATGGTATCCTGGGGTGTGTTAGAAGAGGGGTGGTTAGTAGGTCAAGAGAGGTCCTCCTGCCCCTCTGCTCTGCCCTGGTGAGGCCACATCTGGAATCTTGTGTCCAGATCTGGGCCCCTCAGCTTAAGAGAGACAGGAACTGCTGGAGAGAGTCCAGCGCAGCCACAGAGATGATGAAGGGATGGAACATCTCCCTGGTGAGGAAAGGCTGAAGGAGCTGGGTCTCTTTAGCTTGGAGAAGAGGAGGCTGAGGCGTGACCTTATTAGTGTTTATAAATACATCAAGGGGGAGTGTCAGGAGGATGGAGCCAGGCTCTTCTCGGTGGCAAACAATGATAGGACAAGGGGTAATGGAATCAAGCTGGAACACAAGAGGTTCCACTTAAGTTTGAGAAGAAACTTCTTCTCAGTGAGGGTGACAGAGCCCTGGCACAGGCTGCCACGGGAGGGCTTGGGGTCTCCTTCTCTGGAGACTTTCAAACCCACTTGGATGCCTTCCTATGTAACATCATCTTGGTGATCCTGCTCTGGCAGGGGGATTGGACTAGATGATCTTTTGAGGTCCCTTCCGATCCCTAGCATACTGTGATACTGTGTGATACTGTGATGGCTCTCATGTTAAGCCAAACCCTGCAAAATAAGGGAAGTAGTTAATAAAGTTAATAAAAAGGAAGGCAAAGAAAAAGTGTGGTCTTGGGATAGACCAAAGGTCAGGAAGTACGTTACAGAAGGTCAGGACCAGGAAATGGAGCAAGTGTGGCTGAGGCAAGCTCAGGAATGGGAGATCATTCAAAAAGCCGCTCTAGTTTTACTCATGTTCTGCCCAAGAAAACATCCATTCCTGTCTGGGTAAAGTGATGCCAGGTTCGTCAGCTGATGGAGAAGCTGTGCACAGACAGTTGCATGGGTCCTGGATAATCTGGTGCTCTGTTCTCTGACACAGAGAGCTGACCCTCACCAAATGCCATTTGTCTGGCACACAGGGTGCAACAGCTCACCTGCTACACACCTCCAATTCCTATTTTTACTTCGGGCTCATTATGCAATAATAGCGTAGTTGACTTTTTGCCCGAACCTGTTCCTCTCTGTAATCTTTGCTCTAGCAGCAGACAGAGCTTCTCTTCTTCTAACACATGGAATGAGACAAGTGGTTTGACGGCTTGTTTTTATTTTCTTAAACTGGACTTACCCTGAGATCTCTTGACTTCACCTCATACTAGTCCATTCCCCTCCCTGTTTTCTTTTCTTTTTTTAATTATCATTTTTATTCCAGCGGGATTTGCTTTCCTTTTCTTATATTTTTTAGTGCTATTGAACTTTAGTACTCCGTTCACAGGCTCTCATTTGCTTCCTTCCAGCTCACAGATGCTTTTAGTGCAAAGAGATGGAAAAGGAGACCTCTAAGGTGGAGCTGGGCTCTAGGAAATGTCTGTTGGGCCTTCCCTGGACTTTGTCTCTGGGCTGCAGGCCACCAGTTTTCCTGTTTCACACATTATGACCATGTCTTGTAGCCACAGCCAAGGGTCCAAATTTATGCAGTAATAAAACGCCACAACTTCGATTTCAACTAACCCGTATTTGGAGGACTCTATATATAAGGATGATCCTTTCTTCAGCAGAAATAACCAGCATATTTCACAGGAGCTGGCAGACAGGCTCTGCTTCACATTGGCCGTGAAAGTGCAGTGTCCTGACCCCCAATTTTTTGGGTGCTCACACGTCAGACAGGGCCGATCACCTTAATCCATTCCCAGTGCTGGCAGCACCCATCATGTTTGCTCCTGGAGCAGAAGTTGTGCCATAGGCAGAGGTTCATCCATTAGAGGAGCCTCTCTTAGATGGGACCTTCTCACCCAGGACCCTTCCCACTAACACTTTTCCTCCGTCTGCCAGTGCCCTGCAGGTCCATGTGGATGCACTGAAAGGCAGAAGTGAGAGGTCTTTTTTCACCACCATCCTCACCTCCCCATCACCAGTTCAAATAACCCTCACTGTCGAGCTGACACTGGGCGGGGGAGAGAAAAATTTCTCCCAGGGTTTTTACTTGCTCAGTTTTATTTACACCCAACCAGTGTGTTCCTAGCCTGCCTTTTTTTTTTTTTTTTTTTTTTTCACCCCACTTGTCCCTTTCCTTCCTCCAG
>NW_009715298.1:46373-59783 GCF_000703405.1 Apaloderma vittatum
CACCCAACTTGTGCCATTCCTTCCTCAAGCTGGTTTATTTCTTTTCCACACGCTCGGCACCCTTCACAGGGCTGCTGGAAAGGCTTTGCAAGCTAACATGGAGGTATCGTAGGTAATAAAATACACGTTACCAAATGCTATGCAAACAAGTGAGGTCACCGTGTTTAGTAAATCTGTTTTTCCCCCGACTGAGGGTAAAACCTTGTTCTCTTAGAATGCTGGAAAGACTAACACTTTCTTTTATTTTGCTTCCTCTCTCTTCTTTTACTCTTTTTATAATTCCCTCTGTTCATTCCCCTCATGACTATCCCACCCATTTATCCAAAGATTATTGTTGTTGGGTAACTGGCAAAGATCAGCATCTTGGTGAGCAGTCTCCCATCCCACAATACTGCCTTTTTCTCAGCCCCAGCAAAGAATCTGAGGACCACTAATACCAGTCTTATTTTTGTTGGCACTATCCATAGCTGGAACCACCCAGTCTTTCTTTGCAGCGAGCTCCTTAATCAATACTAAAAGTCCAACAGTGCGAGCAGCTTCCCTCCGCAAACAATTATTAATCAGTCTTGAGGGGCTTTGGTGGCAATGAGTGCGCAATAAGGCTTTGAGACGGAAGGGAATGGGAGGTTGTATGAGCTGGGTTTTGGCAGAGGGCGTATGTGTTAACGTCAGGAAGATATCAGGAAGAAATTCTTTCCTGTGAGGGTGGTGAGACCCTGGCACAGGTTGCCCAGAGAAGCTCCAGATGCCTCATCGCTGGAAGTGTCCAAGGCCAGGTCACAGGAGGCTTGGAGCAACCTGGGCTGGTGGGAGGTGTCCCTTCCCATGGACAGGGGGTTGGAACGAGATGATCTTTAAGGTCCCTTCCAACCCAAACCATTATATGATTCTATGATACGCTCACATGATCTCACGAACAGAGATACCCAGGAGCTGTAAGTTGTACCAGTGTTGGATAGGAAAGATTCCTTCTGTTAATTTTTGTTGGTTTTTGGTTGTTGGGGGGATTGTGTTTGGGGTTTTTTTGTGTGTGGTTTTGCTTTGATTCTTTGGTTTCCGTTTCTTTCATTATGCTGATTTTTTTTTATTTTTTTTCTTCCTTCTCCAATATTTGCCAATCCACACCAAGCCCAGACTTAATTTTAGGTTTTGGAGTGGCTCAAGTTGTGTATTGACAATTTAATTTAGGAGACGTTTAGGTTCTTAATTGTATAAAGATATTTAGGAAACAAAGAGTGTAAAAATTAAAATTCTGAAAAAAATAAAAGGAATTGGCTTTACCTAAGAATTATTTGAATTTAGCTATAGGCCCTATAGTGCTCCTGAATGCACTGATTAAAATATTTAAATTAATTCAATTTAAAAGGAATCCTTCAATTACAGTATAATATTTTTTTCCATGAAATGCATCTTCTGGGAAAGGAGTAGTTGGGCAGCTTAAATTCTTGGAGAGCAGAACGAAAAAGCACTCTTTCTGACCTTGATATTGCAAAGACCTGTTTGAGAGCCAATGGGAAATTTTCTGATGGAATGTTTTCCTGTTGGAAAAAGCCAGTTTGATAAAACTGAAAAGGTTTGCAAATGTTAATTCTGATGAACTTTAATTAAAAAAAAAGTTGTTGGGTTTTTTTAGTTCCAGATTGTGTTTTAATTTCTATTTTTTTCTTACTTTAGGTGCTGTAGCAATAAATCTCAAACTCAGTCCAAAATTTGTCTTTATTGACATGAATACTTTTATCAACAGCAAGTGTCCTTTTCTCTCAGAATTGTGTTTAGTAGGAAATTTTGAAACTATTTTGTTTTCCTTTGGATCCAGACTGGAAAGATATTTGAAAGCATAGGTTTTACCACAGAGTGGAAAAATTCGATTCCTCTCCAGCTCTGGTGCTTGCAGGTAAAAGGAACTTTACGCTGCTTTTTAAAAAGGATACAGGAATGGATTATGGAATAGACTTTCCAGGAACATGGTAGAACCCCCCATTGCTTGAGGAATGCTAAAGCTGATTTGACAAAGCCCTGGAGAATATGTTCTTGAGGGCAATTTGGTATTGGCAGGCAAGTGGACGGGTTGACTTAAGACATTCTTTATGCTTCCATGAAGGGAGGACAAAATGTTTATTTTGGTTTCAGGGTTTAATAGGTTTGGAGATATTTCAAGCTACTGGAGGCTTCAAAATTAAAGTATTCAGCCCAGAGACTTCTCCTAGTTTTGAGTGGTTTGTTGTTTTTTTTTTTCCCAGGAGGACCAAGAGCAATCTAGGCAGTTGCAAAACTACAGTTATCTACACGAAGCCATTCTCTTGCTACACTTAGAGCCACAAAGCACTTTTCCACCTGAAACAGGAGCTTTTTGAGGCAAATACTTTCTCCCCTCCACAACTACACTCTGGAATCTCCTTCAGTCTTCAGCCGAACTGACTGGGAGAAACAAAATTCCTCGGATGAATATTAATTCATCAGTTGTTTTCTGCAATAGGGATAGTGTTTCATGGTTTCCTCTTCATTTCCATTGGCTGTTGATATTTCCCTGGGGCTTTGCAAGGAGCCATGATTTCTTCAGCATGAGAAGACTTTCTTGCCTTTCAGTTTTCCAACTGCATGTCAGGAAGCCAAAGTCCTTGGAAACGTCGACTCAAAGGGGAAACAGGTGATGTGAACTCGCCATGAGTAAGGCTGGAGGGTGGCTGCAGAAATACAACTTTCCAAGAGTTTTACGTATAAATGCCGATCTGCTGGAGCATGAAACGAGCCTGCCGCTCTAATAGTTTTTTTCCCTTCATTTTTTCTTCCCCTACCCTTCCTTTCCTGCCTCTTTTAATTGTGTGTGTCCTTTTCACTGCCCAGTAGGTTGTGTGTTTTGGATGAGGAGGCACCTCCTGCTCTCTCATGTGATGAGATTCATGGACGGGTCCACCAAGAGCATTAGGAGAGCAGATAAAACCTCGGGAAATCTCTGGATCCAAGTGTGAGTCATCAGAAGAGCTGATTTGAAAGAACAGCTGTACTAACATTGACTAAGATGCCTATTAAAAATATTGGCAGTCAAAGAAGGATCACTCAGTATTTGATCATCCATTTTGGAAATTAGCAAAACAATCCATAGAGATTCTGAATAATATTTTCATGTCAAGATAAGGACTTTTCACTTGTGGGTGTTTTTTTTGCATTTTACAATTTCCTCCCAATTTTATTCAGGAAATCATAAAAAGATAAAATACTCCTTCTTTGGTGGGGCTGATATCTGAAACAAAACCAGAAGCCTAGAGTATGTTTTGTAAGCCTAATTATAATTTTGCCCCATGATCCATTATTCTTTTTGTTAACCTGTGACAAACCACTTGAGGGTTCTGGGAAATGAGCAGTTAACTCCACGTGCTCTGGGGCTCAGTCTGTGTGTGATTTAGTGTCTGGGTAACATATGAGGCTTTTGGGGAGGTTACAGCCTTTCTGGGAAAATCCTCGGTGAAGAAGACCTCTTTCCCATGGTTCCAGATGGACATTGCAAATTATGCTCCATCTCTGAAAAGCCTCATGTACAGGTGTGGTTTTGGGACCACCTCACAAGATTTGTACCTGTACAAATATTTTCTCCTCTCCACAACTACACTCTGGAATCTCCTTCAGTCTTCAGTCGAATTGACTGGGATAAATAAAATTAAGCCTGTTTGTATTCTACCCATCAGTAATGGCTTACGAAGACCAGTAAAGTGTCCGTTCATTCAGAGCATTATTGCAGCTACGAAAAGGGGGAATGTTGAACCTCAAACCCTTGAAAACAGGAGGAATTGGTTGTTTTTCTGTCTTCCTTCCAGCGTCGAAAAGCCTGGTCCCTCCCATTCCTGAAGACAGGAGGACACTCAGGGCAGACGGTTAGGATGAATTTAGTGAGAAAGGGCCTGCAGCCAGATGCCTGCGACGAGGGTGAGTTTCATGCAAGGGAATTTCTTTTCAGGCAATTCCAGCCTTCAGCTTCTGTCAGTTGATCCTTTCTACTTTTTCCCTTGCCAGACCAGGATGTGGCAGCTTTGCTGGGTGCTCACTCCAGAGATGTGGGGGGTGTCAGGACTGGGTGTAGTGTGGAGACCTCTTGAGACCTGTTTCTATATGGGCCCATGTTTCCTCACCCATTTGCTGTGTTCAAGGCTTTTTAGATGTAAGTATTCCTTTTGCTGTTTGAATAGAAATTATCTTTTTGATGAGAACAAAATAATCGTTATTGGGAAGATCATCTTAACCAAAGAGATAAATTTATATTTCTTGGGTTCATTTTTTCCCAGAGGGGAGAGGAGTAAAACCTCTTTGCCTTAGTAAAGACCCAGTACCATCATTTAGCCAAATAAATTAAAAAGAGTATATACATTTCCTGTGACTCCATAGCCTGTTGTTTTCATTAAAACAAGAAAGCAAACAAAAGTTTAAGGAAGAAGGTACTTAATTTTTTTGCATAGTGATACTATGGCAGATCAGCTCTCTGGCATAAAAATAACCTGTATGGACTTAAAAGAAACAGGGGGACAGACAACTTTTCTTTGAGCTCTGTGCCATCGAGAACTGGCTTGTGTGTTTGTGTGAGCTTGCGTGTGAATGAAAAATAAAGTATAAATAATATGAGCAGGAAAACATTTTTTGTTTCAAGTACCATAGGTGTGCTATTTTTTGTGAGCTTTTATAACAAAACAAAGCTGAGCTCCCTGAGCATTTGTCACAAAATAAAAGACATGTAGGCCCATGGCAGAACAGCTAAAAACATGATACATTTAAGAATGACCAACGACATGTTGAAATTTGAATTTAGACCTCCCATGCTCAAGACAAGGTGCAGCCCCACACATGACAGCAGCCGGGGGGAGGGTGACATTTGGATGGTGCTCATGTCATGACAGCTTAGCTAAGGTCTTCACCTTCCTAGTTCCTCACCTTCCCAAGTTATCTTCCAAACAAGTCTTCAGCGGTTTTTTGTAAATGATGGTGTTGTCCTCCCTGTTTCAGAGGAGAGGAGCAAGAGGCAAGAGAGATTTGCACCCATTCATTGCCCTTGCCTGTGCAAATACTTAAGGAAAGTCACTCTTTCTCCAGAGACACTTTTGAGCTCTGACTCAAACCGTGCTTTCAAAACCTCTCTCCATCCATGCATGCATTGCAAAAAGCAGGGGATCTTTCTGCCTTTTCAGTCTTTGAGGAAAACGGGAAGAACTGAATGACTGGTGAAGGAAACCATCAAAACAGAACTTGAATTTCATTCTTCTCCAAGGTATATGCTCTTACCAAAAGTTGTCCTCCGCCTTGCCGTTGTGGTACCAGATGACGTTAAGACCTGTGCTACTACTCTCCGAAGAAAATCCATTTGCCCGTAGTGTTCATGTTGACAATGTGCCAGCAAAGGTTATTAGATACCATCCATAAAGCCTGTGGCACGTTGACCTGTTCAGAGGGAATCAAGTGAAAGCCTATCCCCTCCCCAGCCAAAGCCCACCCAGTGAGAGGCAGGCTGGTGGGTTGACTAAACTCAGATTACTCTGTCCAGAAAACTACACTTTTAATGCATTAAACATCTCTGTGTTTTGCAGTTGCCTTCTTAAGAAAGAGAATCATTACAAGAAGAAAATGTTGAACTGGTGTATATTTTCGTTTTATGATTCAGAGTAGTTTTTCTTTCCTCCCTCCTCCCTGCCTTCCTCCTCTTGTGTTTTCTGCATACAAAGAAGTAAATTTTGTCTCCATGATATTTCTTTGGCTGAACATGATTCAGCACTGCTGGTGCTCTAAATCAAGGTAATCAAAATAATCTTGTTCTTTTAATCCATCCGCTGGTCCTAACTCTGTGTACTACATATGTATTTTTTTTCCTAAGGGTTGGCTCTGACATCACTAAAATACTTCAGCAAAATATCAGGACTAATGTCAGGAATAAACCAGCATTGTTAGTTCCTCCTTTCATCTAAAGCCAAACACCTGCAGCTCTCTACAGGCCTCAAAGAAGACCTTGCTGCCTAGAAATGCCCAAACAAGACACCTTCTTCAATGCTGTGCTATTGCAAGAAGCAGGTTCATTAACAGGAAAAGCTCGTCACAGATTCCAAGAGAACTGCAAAGATGGGGGAAAAAAACAAATGCCAAAAACCCAAAAAAATCAAAGAGGAGGGCCAGATCCTCAGCTGATGTCAATTTGGAGAGCTCTGTCAATGTCAAAAGCTATCCAGCTGACGATTTGACCCAGGTTCTCCAATATGAGGCTCCTAGTTGCTGTGCAAGAACGTGGTGTCAACATCGCTTTTTCTTGAAAAGGTCTAAATATGAGCTCCTGGGTCCATTTTCTTCATGCCTACAGATCCCTGTTGATCTGCACCAAGGTCTGCTCAGCAGAAAGCAACGCTCTGACCCTCCCCTCTGCCAGCCCACCCAGGCTGCTAGATGTTGCTTCCATGGGTGGGGCTGGTGGTGATGCAATGGATTTTCCTCCTGAGAGCCTCAGAGGCTGATAAGGAGTATGGGAACTCAATCAAGAAGGTGGGTAATATCTGGTTTTGGTGGGGGCCAAGCAAAATCTACTTGAGCTTTACATCCGCTGTTTGCTGTCTGAGTTGCTTTCTCCTATCACTTCCACAGCTTTGCACAAACTAAACCTACAGGAAAGGAGAAATTTTCAGCTCAGGTACAATATTTAATGCCATATTCATGCACTTTGTTGTTTAAAAGACTAAGCTGGTCTCTTTACATGGTGCCAGACCAGATTATACGAGGAAATTGGCTGGAGCTAAGAATCAGTGCAAGACTCTGCACCTTAATCTACTGCTCAGTCAAAACATTCTCCAGTTTTGGAGCCTCTTGTGTAGAAAAGAAAAAATCTGCTGAGCTCCATGCGACCACTGAAGGTAATTACCACTCTTAAGAACAGAGACTTTGGTGGCTAAATCTTGAGATGCAGGTAATTCTATATGTAGATGGATCTAAAAACACATGCAGCTTTTTTAAAATGTTGTGCTTTGAGAACACGAGGTCTGGGAACCAGCTTCAACAGTTAAATTTTACGTGTAGTCTCTGCATGCTGCTATCAGGGAGGCTGCATCAATTCTTCGTTTGAAATGTTAGCTTTGGGACGTCACTAAAAGTTCCTGGGAAGTAATCAGCTCAATGTTTCAAGGAATCTCACTGAAAAGCTATGACTAACAGAAAAAAACAAAGGCCAACGCTGGCTTTCCAGCTAACCATTTATTTTCCCAGAGAAGTCCCTTATTAATTTTTATGGTGCATAAATACCAGAAAACTAGACACCGTTAATTAGTGACTGGTTTTGGTCTTCATACTCAACTCAGTTCAGTCCAAGCCAAACTCAAATATTTTTTTTTAATGTTTTGTAATATTTAGAGGAAAGTACACATGTGGATAGATTGATTTTGTTGTTTCTTTAATTTTCTGTGCAAGTCTGTTCCTAATTTAAATTAGCGCAATGCGTATTTTAATTTCAGTCACTGAGACCCTGTCTCACAAGATGTTGTTCTTCACATATACCGCCTGTATTTTTCTGGCAGCTGATACAGGCCACAGGGTTGTATGGATAGATACAGAATAATCAAGAGTATCGAGTTTAGATCTTGACCCAACATCTATTGACTCAATAGATGCTCTTGCACTGACTTCAGTTGGCAGCTCTAGGGTGGCAAGCGAGAGCCCTTTTTATGAACTGCCTTACTGGGATAGGCACAATGCTGGATGTGCAGTTTTACTCAGCCAGCTCTTCTACTCCAAAAGCAGGAGAGAAAAAAAGCAGAAAGGAGACAACAGACCCACAGCAGATCCCTGCTGCATGTCTGCACGGAGGGGTCCAGCAGCAGGAAGCATTTTGGCTGCCAGGGTGACATGAACAACATGTTCATCCTCTGATATAGGGGTCCTTGGACTTGATCTTCATCCTTCATGTTTCACAGGGGCTGTTAACCAGAGGATGGATTTGGATGGGCCCCTCTGTTGTGAGCCAGCTTTATCATGGGAGACAGACATTTTCTTGACCCCGATCACCTGTAATTTTGGAGCAGGCACGTCTGACGGACGTGATGGTGACTGTCAGGGACCAATCTGTGGTTTATCTCTTTGCTGGCAGTTGCTGACAGGTTTCTTCCTCATGTGGAGTTTGTTTTAAAGGCTTGTATGGAAGGCCCATCCTTAAAAAAACCCCAAAAAAACAGATAAATTCACCAAGAATCTGATCTATGAAATTCTTGAACCTGAGAGGATTTGAGTGTAATGAGTTATTTACCATTGGGACTGGTAAAGGATGATATTTCTGAGTACTCTAACTGCCAGTAAATCACACAGAAGTCTAACTTTTAATCTCTTTGTGTATTGAAAGGATACCTCACGTATTGTATTAACTCTTTGGTTGTCAAGCTGTATTTCAGCACTCTGCAGAGCTAGCCACTAGCTAGTTGGAGAGCAGCAATAGAAACCTAGGGCTTCCAGAGGTCCGTAAGAGTGTAGAAAGGGCATTCAGTGAGAGCTCAGCACCTAGGTTACTTAGGTCCCAGGAAAAAAAAAAGCCAAGCCTAAATATCTAAGCCCAGTTTAGTTTGAAAGCCTTACTGGCAGGATCACACAATGATGGTATGGCTGAACAATACACCCTTTAACCCAACGCAGCAGTAGGCTCCCATGGAGACCAAGTCTTGAGTTTTTGTCTACATCTTATTGCAAATCCAGCATTTCTGTTCCAATTCCCACAAAGTCAGGAAAAGACACCCACCTTACAGGGTGTTTTTCTTTATCCTCCACTGTCAAATGCTATGATAATTTATATTGGTTACACCTAATGCTGGTCTTAGGTGTAAAATTCATGAAAATCTCTCCATTCATCTGGAACAGATCTGCTTTGTTTATGGAGAGGGTGTTGATGGTATGTGACTGGTTCCAGCTGAGAGAAGAGCCCATTAACTCTAGTCACTGTGCATATGGTGACTAACACCTGACAATAGTCAATTTACAAATTTACCTTCCAAATAATTATTTCCTTTTTTTTCTTCCTACTTCTGCTAGCTAGAGGAGCATGTATGGTTATCTTGAAGTAAATGGGTAAGAGTGGGGCTGAAAGTTGTAAGGACTTCTTCACCCACAAAAGAGGTGAGAAGAAGGTAGACTGGCATTTTCCACTTCACTGTGCTGTGGTTTCTTTCATTTCCAGTTCTCATCATCCCACCTCATCTGTCTCCCAGTTGTTGTGCAGTAAAGCCATCAACCAACATTGATCAACCCATCCAGGTAGGCTGGTTTGCTTGTTTCTTTTCACTACTACTTGATGAAAGAGTTATTAGAGAGGAGCCAGTTGCGGAAGGCAATGTAAATCAGAGCAGAGAAATATAGTGGACTGAAAGCATTTTGCCTCCAGGCACTGCCAGCTCTTTCGAATGGGAAGACAAAGTGAAAATTGGAGACCTGAGTGTTTAGACCACAGAGCTGGGAAAATGGAGTTGACTGAATGTATGTTGGTGAGAAATGGTGTGAAAATTACATGTCTTCCAGAGTCAAGCACAGCTGTAGAGCACCCAAGGGTATGCACTGCTCTGGGTTTCTGCTATTCTTGGCTCTCTTAGTACCTCTTAAGTGGCAGATGACATCTTGAGAGTCTCCATACGTGACATGATCCGTGTGCTCTGTAAAAACTCCATGCAGGATTAACATGCTGTTTGCTTAGGAGAAAATCTTGAGGTCTTGGAGAGGCTGAAGCTCGGTGTCGTTCAGGGGAATTCACTCACAGAAGTTGCCCGAGTGGAGCATGCAGGAATTTCGGAGCCTTGAGAATGGCTTGTGCGTGCGCGGCTTGACCTTATGTACATAGTACGTGTGATATTGTACACAGCAGATGAGCAGATTGCGCAAGGAATGCTTTCCGCGCTTTTGGCGGGTTGATTATTACAGGGGGATATAAGGGGTAAATGGTCTCTCTGGGAACAGCCTGCTTTGCTTTTCTGATGTACGCCAGTGATGAATAGTACGTGTGTGGGCACGGAGATCTCTAAAGAGGCTGGTTTATAGCCCGGTAACTTTACGGGTAATATCACACTTTTTTTTTTTTTTTTTTTTTTGATGTTTGACTGAAATCTCTGTTGACACTACGTTTTAACTGTGGGCAGACTGGCTTGTGGCTTAGGAGATCTAGGTGCAAGTCCCGAGTGGGTTTTTGGACTTTAACCTCCCCATGCTTTGGTTTTCTTCTCAGAAGTGAAATGTTTTGATTTTGAACAAAATTCCCTATCCCTCAATGTTTTTTTCCACTCTAGATTTTATATTTTAGATGGAAAATTTCTGAAAGTTGGGGAGGTGGTTGTTTTTTTTCCCCCTAGGTCCAGTTGGAAAACATTTTGGTTTTTTTTGGTGGAAAACACAACTTTTCCCATAAAGTGTTCTGAACTCTACCGAAGGAAAGCGCAGTGTAAGATCTATTATTCTTGTGGTGTGTTTGGGGTCAGGATGCATTCATTGGTCACGTAGCTTTTATCCAGTGTTTTCTCCTGGAACAGGAGTGTCGATGGGAGAGAAAGCCTCAGGGACATGGTTTTGTGTTTTTTGGTCTATTTGTTTTTTGAACATTTCTAACGGCTTCTTAAATGCAGGCTTCTGCTCCCTTTTTTCAACTGTTTCCAAAGGGAGGAATCCCAAATCCATTCCTCAAGAATTTTTTTTTTCTGTGTGGAAGTACCACACACAGCTCTTATTACCCTCCTTTACCTCTCCCTCTCCCCACTCTTTATCCTCTCTCCCAGATCCCTCCCAAACACTTGGGTTTGGCTCATTCTTAAAGCTGGTTTGGTTTTCCTTCAAGAAGCCTTTCCGCAGCTCTTGTTGCAAACCACATATTAGCAAGGCAATGAGCTTCTCCAGCCTTCTTTGCTCTTTGCTAGCTGTTGGGAATCCAGGAAAAAAGAAAATAAAATCTGTCCTCAAGAATAACAGACATGAAGACCTAGGTGAAAAAGGAGGATATTCAGATCCTGAACTAGAAGTTCACAGGTCAGCATCCCTGAAGTCTGTAGCGGGATGGTAGTTCGCAAGGAGCTGTGCAACTGAGTGTCACAACCCTGAACTCTATGACCTCCCCTTTGGTGGATTTGCTGTCTGGTTTGGAGCAGAACCCGTGACCTGAATGAGAACGTTTAATTTAAAGGAGAACCTGGAGTCTAATTGTCCGTTGGTTTTGGCCCTGGTGTGTGTCTTGCAGAAAGGAAGAAAACCCAAAGCTAGTCAGGGCTGATTTGCTTTGGTTTGTTTTCTTTAATTCACATGAACATAAACCAAGAGAAAAATGGTTGAGAAGTGGGGTGTCTGAGAAGTGAAACAAGAATGGGATCAAGGAATGTGAGCAGAGAATGATTTTACAGCGGCTGATGGCGATTGCTTTGTATGTGTTTGTACCCAGCTCTCAGATCTCAACCCAGGACCTCTGTGTTCTCATTTTCCATCAGGCTTGATGGGTAGTCAAAACTCTAAGTGAGATTTGAGGAGCTTTCACAAGGCTGCACTAATGAAATCTAATTATTAGTTAGATGTCTGGGTTTATAGATGGGCATGTATCAGTGTATTCATTTGCAGAGAGGCAGACTGGAAGGCATGCAAAATGTGTGGGATCTGATTTTGGCTTTGAAGAGAATTCTGTAATTTAAAAAACACCGTAAACTTGACCAAGAAAGCTAATCCCTTTCCTTACCCTTTCTCCACCAGATTGCTTGAATATCATGAATCATTCCACGCTGTACATGTCAGAGAAGAAAATTTTCATCTTAAAGTGTTATTATTTTTTTTCCTCTGTAACAAAATGTTATCAAAATCAATTTATTTCCAAGTGAATTCTTGAATATGCTTGAAAAAGAGTATTCCGGAGTAAAACCTCCCAGAGGCTCAACAGCTATCTAGATCCTAACTAATTTTTGGCACTGTTCTTTGCTTTATCACTGCTGCTGGTTAAAAACCACTGGTAAAACCAATCAAACCATCATCAGACAGTGTTGTAGAGTACCACTGGGAAAAAAAAAAAGTATGCAGAAGCCATAACTGACTCCTTTCAAGTTCTTTTTTGGTACAGACCAAAAGCTTGAGATATTCTTCAGGTCACAACTATCAATGTCCACTTTCAAACGCAGGTGTTTACAAGTGCCAGACCTCCTTTCATTTCCAGCTCCTTCCTGGCTCTGGTGGGGACAGCTATTGCCCTGACTCCACCAACTTGGTGATAAATGTCTGGTAACAGTCATGAGCAGATAAATTTTGTGAGGGCATAGGGTGTGGTGTGAAGCCAAGGAGAGGAGGTGAAATTACCATTTCAATAAATCACTCCAGAGACCCCTGCTTTTTGGAAGCTTCTGTACATCCCCAAAAAAATCCAACGAGACCTATTTTGGTTTCTTTTTTGTCCTGTCTCTTTACCTCCCTTGTAACGACCTCTGTTTCCTTTGGAGTGAGTGCATACAATCACGCATACAATGAGTGATATTTTCTTTTCTGCCCATCCTTTCCTCATTTTTCACCCTGCCCTGGAATGCCGGATTAGATGTTGTAATGCGGCATTAGGAGCCATAAAGGTTAATATCCTGCCTTCCAAAGTCACTCTAAGACTCACAGGCTTTGCTAATGAAAGAGCCCCATATCCCTCCCCTGCTCCCCCCATCTCCCCCCCCTCCAAAAAAAAAAAAAAGGATTTAGGAAAGAGGTATGGGTCTTGTCTTGTTAAGGGTGAGAAAAGGGGAGGGAAATAATAATGATAAATACATTAAATAAAGACCAAGTCTTGTCTTGCCACACATAGGAATCAGGAGCCCTTTTGCATTTGAGACACCCAGCAATTACTAGCTAATCCATTTGGTAAATGCAAGATGGTGCATAGATCAATTCTTCCCAGCCCAGTTTTTTTATGTGGGGAATGTTTGCTGACTGAATTAAGGGACAAGCAAAGAAAATACCCTCCTTGTTTCCCTCAATCCAACAGAGTAGCCTGATAAAGCCGCTGGCTCTTCGGGCTATAGCCTTGGGAGATGGAGGCTGCTGAGCTTCTGGACATCTGGGAAGGCTGGAGGGGCAGCGGTTCTTTTGGGGAAAATTCCTTAGCGCTGCACTGACCCCACTCCCTGTCACAGGAAATTAATCCTCTGTGACTGGCCATGGTTCAAGCAGACATAAGCAGAAGGCTGGGGGAGGAAGAAGGATGATTTGAAAGAGGACGTTGAGGAAGCCTGGGATGGCACACTGCTGAAGCTACCTTGCTCTGTAACTCAGGGGGTTCATTCCAGAGGGCTCTGCGCTGGCAGGGATAGGTGTTGACATGGAGAGGTTGGTTTTCTCATGCTCTGGGAGTCCTGGGAAGGTTAAGGCTCTCCAGAACGTCTAGAAGGGATATGTGGTGTCGTGGGTTAGGGCTGAGCTGGCCTCTAA
>NW_009715299.1:0-4966 GCF_000703405.1 Apaloderma vittatum
TCAACAGATGAAAATAGAATTACACATTTTTAGGTTACATATTGTAACCCAAGACACTCTGTCAAACTTGGTTGAATCATTTTTACCTGGAGCAATATTTTAATGAAGCAACTGGGCCAGGACAAGACAGTTATCATCCATCCTTTGAAGAAGGTGATGTATGCTGAGTGACTGCTTGTACTCTCACAGCAGTTTGGAAGGTACCTGGAAAGTTTTATGTAATGTGACAGAGCAGAGCAAGTAGGAGACTAATTAGTTGTAGGCACACAGTAGGGCAAAGCGAGTCTTAAAGTCCGTGAAAGTGTCATTTATGTTTCTATGCGGAAAAGAGAAAGAGAAGAATGAGAATGGTTCAAGCCTAGATGTGAGTCCTTGGGAACACAGCCCTGTTGAGGGTTTCAGAGGAGGGTGAGCCTCATTCTCGGGGCAAACTTGCAAACATGTTCCGGGGAAACATTATCAAGTTTAAAACAGAAAAAAAGTATTCCTCGTAATATGTGATGGCTGTTATAGTCAAAGCTACCACAGATTACTGGTGATTCAGAGCTGTAAGCCATGTTCCTACATTCTTCACCCATACATCCAGTACTGCTCCCTACCAGCAGCAAATACTCATATAGATGGACCTCTGGCAGGAGGAAACCTGGGTTCAAGAGGGTTTAGAAGCAAAGGAATAGAAAAGGATGCTCTGAATGAACTTAAACATTTTTATAACCTCTGAGTACCCACTCAAAGCAGTGATGATGTACCAGCAAAGCTATCTCTGACTAAAAGACTTTTGTCTCTGACCAAAGAAGAGCAGTTAGAGGAAGTTCATGCAAGCCCACCGATGCATGTGGAATGTCTGTGGAAGACCTGAGCATTTACTTAGAATCGTGATCAAAATTTATCAGTCTCCTGCCTTAACTATTGGACTCTTCATTCCTCTCTAGCTTGTTGTGTTTTGTACTTCTCCCAGTGTCACATATACCAAGGTCATTAGCCAACAGGTCTGAGAAACAATGGAGTAAACTTTTCTGGCAGAGCTGGATTTTTCAACTGGTTCCAGGGCTGGAGGCGATGGGCACAAACTGTCTGAATATCAGGAAACACTATTTTTTACTTGTGAGGGTGACAGAGCAATGGAAGGGGTTGCACAGGGAGGTTGTGGAGTTTCCCTACTTGGAGAGATTATCTTCCACTTTGATTTCTGGCTTCCCTGGTATACTTTAGTGGTACTCCCATGTAACAAGCAATAAGACAAGAGGAAATGGCCTCAAGTTGCACCAGGGGAGGTTTATATTGGATATTAGGAAAAATTTCTTCATTGAAAGGGAACAGGCTGCCCGGGGAAGTGGTTGAGTCACCATCTCTGGGGGTATTTAAAAGATATGTAAATGAGGTGCTTCAGGGCATGGTTTAATAGTGAACCTGGCATTCCTCGGTTAATGGTTGGACCCAATGATCTCTTAAAGGTCTTTTCCAACCTAAATAATTGTAATATTCTGTGGTTTCTTAAGGTTCAACTCAAGTGACTTCCTGGCTGTGGAAGCTAACCAAGGACCACAGAGCAGACTAAAGCTGTGAAATGTCTTTAGATGGCTTTAAAGTGGAAATGCAAATACGTCACCAAGATTAGACCTGGTGAAACAAGTGCAGCAGCAAAGCAGCCTGCTGCAAAAAGCTAGTGCATTAATATCCCAGCAGAAAGGTTCAGAGCCGTCTGCAAAGACCACTAAAACTTACTGGGGAGGCTAGAAATTGAAGAGAGGGGTAATAATCAGATTTCGATGTCTCAGAAACATAAGGGCCTCACTCCACTTTATGTGGATGAATGTCTTTTATATTGCAGTAGCAACTTTTAAGTGATTAAAAAAAAAAAAAGCACAGCAGTTTTAATAGAAAGCTCAGATACAGACTGAAGCTATTAACTTGCTGAAAGTCCTGGTTGTTTTAAGGAGAAATCTGGTTGCAGTTAAAAAGGCAACAATTACAAATCCTCCCTCTCCCCCCAAATTTTGCATGTTTGCATTTGTGTTTCCTTTTTCTGCTCCCTAATGTGCCTTTTTATTCCAAGAGATAAGAAAAAAGTGACAGGAAGGACACTTTGATTGGAATGGTAGAGAAGACTTGGGTAAGGGAAAGTGAAGGTGGAGATTTGTTATGTGATGCAAAACCTGTCACCTCTGTGTCCAGATTCCTTGCTGTCCAACTTAATACCACCCTAAAAAATCTCCACTTCCAGGCCATATCATTAGTCACTGGTGGCAATTACTGTTAGTCATTGTTGCCAGTATAGCAATTCAGTTTGAACAGACTGGCTGGGATGGAGGAGAAACCAGTCTCTCTGTCTGTGCAGAGAAATGTTTGTTGCCAGTGAAGTGTGGTTTAGGAGTTGGTACAGCTGACTGTAGCCCAACGCTATCCATGCAGCATTTTCATTTCTTGGACAATACTTTCTGTTCTTGTCTTACCAAGTTCTAATGAATAATGTGTTTGTATGTATGTCTCTTCCCTTGGTGTACACACCAGCCCTCCTCCCAGACACTCCAGAAGCTCTGAGATGATCCTGCAATCACAGATAATGAAAATGTTGCCACTTAATTTGCGCTTTCATTTCAGAATGAGGAGATAATGTTCCAAATGATCTGCCTTTAAAGGGAGCTCGTTTGTTGTTGTTACACAGTAAGAATCCAGAGAGGTTATCTTGTTCAGTTTGGAAACTGCAGTGTTAATTAAAAGGTCTCCAGAAACCATCTGTGAGTTTTTATTACAATTTGAGATTTGTTCCCACTCATTCCTGTAGTGGGGGGAGGGAGCAGGGGTTACAGGCTTTAATTACTCCCACATTTGTGTATTGATCACTGTGGGCACATTCAGAGTAAAAGTTACTAAGGTCAGTAGTGCAGTCATCTCGCTGTTTTCCCTCTACAGCATTTTCCCCCAGTCACCCAAGTTGTCCCTGTAAGGACGTTTCCTGCCATTATTATCTGACATTTCTGCAACTGCGAGTTTATTCAGCAAAATTCCTCCAGACGTGCTGTTGTGGATTGTTCCAAGCCACAGTCCAACAGGACAGAAGGCGCCTGAGTTAACTTTAGCAGTGAAATTATACAGCAGAAGGCATTATTAAATGTGAATCGTTAGTGCAATAAATTCTCCTTTATGAGTCAGAGATTGGAGGGAATTTGGAAAAGGGCAACAGAAACAGTTACGGGGCTGAGGGATGGGTTAGAGGGAATGTGTTAAGACAGGGAAAGTTATCTTTTGATAAGGGAGAAAATTGAGCACATAATGCGCTGTACTGACTAAGAATGGGGATGCTTTCAGGAAACCAGCAATGAACATAAAATATTGCAAGAGTTACGTAGGAAGTTCCAGCCTGGTGATGGGAGTGCACTAGTTTGGTGATTTTAGCTCTGCAAAATGGAGGTTTCTAAGTGTGAGGCTGATGCTGTGAAAAAGCAAATATAGCAAATATAGTTACAGGTATGTGATTTAAATCACTGTCTGCATTGCTAGGAATGTGTCCGGTCACTTAGCTCATAAGGAGGGGTGGGAAGGGCAGTGGTTACTACTTCCCTCTCTTTTGATACCTGTCTGCAAGGGACATATTTGTTCTAACAGAAGAAAAATCCCTTTCATTTGCGAAGGATAACAAGTAATTTGGGAGCTGAAGAAAGCTTTTGTTTTCCAATGAGTGTGTGTTAATTAACTGCCTGTCTCACAAATGAACTATTAGTAGAAGGTGCTTAAGTAAAATGCCCTGAAGTTGCCACTTTGCTTCTTAACCTTCTTGTCTGGAAAAAGATGTTGGGATCTGTTGTAAAGCCCAGTCACAGAACTGAGGAATCCTCCTGCAAGGACGCTGGCAGCATTTCCATCCTAGCCCTGTTAGATCTCTTGGCAGCTTTTCATTTCAGTGATAACAGTATTCTTTTAACTCACCTTTTTTACCTGTTGAGTTTTCTTGGAAGCACTTTCTCTGTTTTGCACTGCATATGTTCTAGGCTGATGGATTTTGAATTCATTGTGCATGTGTAGGTGCATCTGATCTTAAAAACTACTAGTTGAAGGAGTTTCTGGATTTCTGGTTCTGAGGTGATACTGATGTTTTCCCAGCTCATTAGTGGAAGATCACGTACCATCATCCTGACTTTTGACTATTGGGCTCCAGCATGCCAGGGAGGGGTATATGGCTGTTTTCCTCTACTTATGGCTGAAGGTTGTGAGTATTTCCTTCTGCCTGCTCTGAGTGCTGGCCTCCATGTGTGACTTTGCATTAGGATTTTTTGCTCCTCAGTTACTGCCTGCTACTCACCTCCTGTGGCATTTCTTTTCTTGTGAAAGCATCGTGGTGGCTGAGGCAGTGGAGACTGCTCTCTGAACACCCCCTGCTCTCCTTCAGGGGACAGGACTTCTCTGTTTAGGGGCACATGAGAAACCTGAAAAAGGCAGCAGGGATGCAGGCAAGGATTTGTCCCAGCTTGTCAGCTACCCATCAGAACAGATGCGAGCACTGCATTTCAGTCTGATGCCTCAGCACCTCCTTTCTTCGTCTCCCTGGGAAGGCAGAAAGGACAACCCCAGCTCTATTTTCACCAGGGGAAAGTGAGAATTACTCACCGCAGCGCTGCGCGAGTCAGTCTGGGTTTATATATCGACGTGATTGAAGTGGACTCAAAATAACATTGGGGGAGAAGGGGAATCCAAATTTCTTTACTTCCAGCATGGGGTGGCGGTGCTGTGGAGCAGGCATTGTGCCCTGAGCCTCAGCACTTCCATCAGCAGCAGGAGCAGACAGGGATTTCTGACACGAGGCGGGTACCTCTCGCTCTGCTTCTAGCAGGGCTGGTTGGTTCCCAGTGTTAGCACCTGAAGGCACCAATTACTCGGCTGCATACAGAACTTTGCTAGGGCACAACGGCTTGCACAATTTAATTATTTTAATTGGAATTAACGGGGAAAATAATTCCCTCTTTCAGCA
>NW_009715299.1:4997-8381 GCF_000703405.1 Apaloderma vittatum
AGCAGGATATGAACTAGCAGAATTTTTTTCAAATGAGCTCTCCTGGAGGCAGGGGTGCAGAGATATGTAGTCAACTTACTTTAATGAGATTTGACTGTAATTTTGTGATGAAATTATTCTAGGTTAAACTCATCAAAGAAATAACTTCATTGTATTAAGGCATATCTGAGACTCAAAAATCTCATTCATATTATTGGTGAGATAAAAACTATAAGAAATGATGTCGTTTTGAGAGATTTTCATTCTCTAAATAGATGCTGAAGAACACTGCTCCTAATGCCAGACCCAAATATACCAGGATGTGATAATTCTTGGATTTCTTTTCCAAATAATTATTAAACTAAGAAAAAGCAATGCTGATTTGCAATGTATTGAGATTATTCTAGAAGACTGAGACTTAGAAAGCAGCTTCCAGTTGGGAGATCATGAGTTGTTTCAATTTAAATTAAATGGAAGGCTAAACGTTCAGCTGTGACTATGATCTATTATTTCATAAAAGTGAAGGGGACTAGTTAAAGAGGCAACTAGGTTGTAGAGCTCAGGACTGGAATGCAAAAGTGACTTGGATTTTTTTTTTCTCTGAGAGGAAAAAAAATGGTAGAAATAATATACCAGACAAAGGAAAAATCTGGTAGGGAAAAAAAAAAAAAACTAGATTAATTAGAAAAAGAAAAAAAAAACAACACAACAAAACCCCGCTACAAAACCAACCAAATGAAAAAGCACAACAAACAAGAAAGCTTGAAAAGGGACTATTTGATGCAAGCAGAAAGTTCATGAAAATGTAGTATGTGATTCAATGAAATATGTGATTATGGTCAGAAAGCATAGGGGAGAAATGAGAATTACAGAAAGAAAATTTAAAACAAGTAGTAAAATGCTGTTTAGGCCTTAAAACCAAAGCGAGGAAGAAGGAGACCTGATTTGCTGGAGGAGCCAGCAGAGATTGAAGGAACTGGTTTAAAGGGATCCCTAAATATGTGAACAGAAGGAATAGTGCTCTCGTTGCTTAGCACAGAGGGTGTCGCCAGAGAAGATATAGAAAGTGAGTATTTATGAAGTAGAATGAAACAACTGCATCTAAGGAGCAAGTGGTGCCCCAGACTTCTGAAGAATCTGACATACCAAAGAGTGAGCCTGTTGACTGCATACAGTTTTATGAAGGCTATGCAGAAATGTACTTCATAGTGGGGAGTGCAGGAATTATATTTCAGAATCAAAAAAAGTAAGCATTATGAGCATATGCAGGCTCATCCTTTTGTCTTCAGTGTTATACAAAGATGGAAGAATCATTTAAAACGATGAAGATAGTGAGATATATGTAACCTGAGTTTAATAAAGGTAGATTGTGCAGATTACTCTGTTACTGCTCTTTATAAAATAACCGACCTTTTATCCAGATAGAGAGAATGCAGTAAATCTGATTCATCTGGATTTCAGTAGAGTATTTGCTATCATGTCACGTGTGTTACTAGTCCAGTTGGGAAGAGTTGAATTAGCAGAAGAGAGAATGGAGATGACAACAGGTTGTGGCCTGGCTGGAGTTGTAGAAAGAGCAGCTACACAAAAACTTCTTGTATTAAGTGGATATTAGAGAATTTAGCCTAATAGTTTGCACTCTGAATTATTAAGGTTGCTGGAAACAACAGTTTAAACCTTGGCTGTATTATTTACATTGGGCAACAATGAACCGTTTGTGAAACACAACTCAGAAAATGCCAGATGACAGTGCAAGTTGTAACAGGCACAGATTACCTGTAGAGAACTAAGGACGTACTGGAATGCTAAAGGCATCATCATAGAGACTCGGTCTAACTCATCCATGCTTTTCTGGTTAATTGTATTACAAAAGATTGAGCAGAGCAAGCTAAGAGAAGGTCTTTTCGTACGATTTGCATTCTACTGATTTGTTTAGTCCCCAGCAAAATGGAAGATGAAACTGCATAATAATTATGTATAAATTAACACCAGGGGGTAAATACCAGCAATGTTTATGCTGAAGGCCAATGCTGGCACAAGAACAAATGGTCACTGCGTGGCAGTGAATCAAACCCAATAACTCATTTAAAAGTGAAACCTGATGGACTTATGAAAGAGATGATGAAATATTGCCAGGAACTGGATGGTGAGAAACAGAAGGTTGCCTTCTCTCTAGAAATGTTCCTCTCTCTTGGAACAGCCATTTTTTATAGCTAAAAGTCCAGTTATGGTGAGATTGTTTTTTTGAATGGAAGTAATTTATAAACAATGTTGAGGAGCAAATTATAAATGGCAAAGGCCCTCAAAGTACTGCCTTGGAAAATTGCAAAAGTGCTTCTAAATGCACCTTTGCAGGATGCTGCCTTTGAATTGGAAAACACAAAAGGAAGGAAATAAAACATGGCTCACGGTGCTACCAAAGGATGTTGCAATGTAAGCCTGTGTAAATGGCTGAAGTTGTTTTCTTGGTATTAAACATCTGTATCACACTGAGGGACTTTTTCCAGCCATGCCCTGGCTGTCTCTGGTGTGCAGGACACACCTGGGTGCCCAGCCAGTGTCCATCTTGCCCATGGCACAGCCTTTGCCAAGACCAGTGGCTGGCAGTCTCAGTCCATCAGCCATGTCCACAGCTATGGGAAAGGGCTTGTGAATTCTTCTTCAGTCTGCCATGTGGGAGTGATCTTCTCCAGAGAGGAGTCCCCTGGCCTCCTGGGCTGCCCTCTGGTACTAGACCCAAACCTGTTTGTTAGAGCTCCTCTGCAGGAAACCTGTGGGACCTCATATATGTGCCAGATGTTTTATTCCCATAGCAACAGGGAGTTAGAATGGGAGATGCTCTCAGCTGGGAGCTACACCAGCATTTCTACCTGAATGCTATTTTAGAAAACTTAATTTTTACCATAGCTGAATGAAGTTAATTACCTGTCCATCTCTTTGCATCTTCTGTGGTTCCTTTGCTCTTTGCTGAGAAATACAGATGTTTATGATGTTTTCATCTCACTTGTGGCTCGGTGATTAATATTCTGCAACTTGCTGAGCTTATGGATACCAGTGATTTCTAGGTCTACTTAAGGTACTTAAGTCAGCCTCGTTTGCTTTTCTTTCTTCTGCTAATATCCTCCTGGTGAGTTAATTATGTAGGAAAACAGCCAGTGAAGACAGAAAATGAAGAAAACATTACATCAGGCCCACCTAGGAGTATTTTGCAGTTCAGATCTATGTGTGTTAGAGAAAGGAGTGTATAAGAGGCTGGATGGCAAAGTTTTCTGTATCAGAGGAATCACAGAATCATAGAATGTTCAGGGTTGGAAGGGACCTCTAGAGATTATCTAGTCCAACCCCTCTGCCAGAGCAGGATCCCCTAGGGCAGACTCAACCAGGTGGGTTTTGAAAGTCTCCAGA
>NW_009715299.1:8510-44601 GCF_000703405.1 Apaloderma vittatum
CACTTAAAACATATTTTCCCCTTCCTCTTGACACCCACCCCCTCAGATATTTATATACGTTAATAAGGGCCCCTCTCAGCCGTCTCCTTTCAAGGCTAAACAGCCCCAGTTCTCTCAGTCTCTCTTCATACAAGAGATGTTCAAGTCCCTTGATCATCCTCGTAGCTCTCCGTTGGACTCTCTCCAGTAGGTCCCCGTCTCTCTTGAATTGGGGAGTCCAAAACTGGACACAGTATTCCAGGTGTGATCTCACCAGGGCAGAGCAGAGGGAGAGGAGAACCTCCCTAGACTTGCTGGACACTTTTCTTAATGCACCCCAGGATCCCATTGACCCTCTTGGCCACAAGGGCACGTTGCTGTCCTGTGGACAATCCACTGTCCACTAGGACTCCAATGGGGCTGCTTTCCAGCAGGGTGAACCTGAATCTGCACTGGTACCTGGTGTTATTCCTCCCCAGATGCAGGACTCTACACATGTCCTTGTTGAGCTTCATGAGGAACCTGTTTCTGGTGATGTTCCCTTGGTACAGTCATGAGCAGGAGTGGAATGTTCCTTTGGTATGGCAATGAGCAGGAGTGGAGTGCTCTGTCCTGGTTTGACTGTGGGGAAGGGCAAGTCGTGTGGATTGTGCTCTTCCTCCCCAGGAGTATGTATGAGGGCTGGGTGTCTTTACTGAAAGTGAATAGTTATAAATAGTAATTTAAAAATAAAAAATCCCTCTTACCCTTAGCATCTACTGGCCATTCTGAAACTAGATGGGAATTCAGGATTTGTTAGTTTACAAGCCTTGATTAAAACAAAAATGCTGGAGGACAAGCATGTAACAGTGCTCACTTCATGTTGGGTAGCTCATTATCAGGCTGAGATAGGCCCTTGTGTGCTGACAGCATCTCCAAGAAGATCATATGAAAGAGCAGCAGTTGAGAGTCCTGAACCCAGTACTTTGGTGATACACTTCCACTTCGTGTAAATAAATATCCAGTGGATCAGGGTTTTGAACAAAGGCCTCAGGACTTGAGGAGGAGTGGTGTAACCAGCAGGCAGTAAGGTATATTGAGGCTGGGCTGTTTTGATGTCTCCTGGGGGAGCCAGTTAAGAGAAAAACATCAGTAGTTGGATGAAGAGGGTCAGTGCTCTTCCCTTCCAACCCAGCCCTGCTTTCTTCCTGGTCTAGTTTCTTTGTTCCTAGCAGTGTCCTTAATAATTCTTCCTTCTTTTTACCCTCTGGAATTGGATGGTCTCAATAGCTCCCTTTATTGTTCCCTGCCCAGTGAGTCCCAGTTTACCTTTGGCCTTCCTCATATCCCCACATTTCCATTTGTCTCTCTTTGTGGTTACTGGTCCAGCTTTCTCTCATTTGTATTCAAATTGGCCAACGCCTCCATTTTGTCAGGATCCAGCAGAGAAGATAGATGAAAAGAAATCTCTCTGCTGTCAATTCAGAGCAGTCCTGGCACAGCCTGTAACCATCCAGAGTTGAAATTGCCAGGAATTTGTTCACTGGAATGCATTCAGTTTGGACAGAATCAGTAGGAAATAACAGCTCTTGAACTCCAGCACATCTCCCCTGTACTCATGTGTGAACTGCTCATTTTCACAGATCATCAACTTAGCTAAAGCCTGGGTGAATATTCTTTACTGAATGATGAGGGATGCTTCTGTAAGAAAACTTCACTAGAATTAACAAATTTCTTTTTACCATTTTTTTTTTCCTGGAAATGTATGAGCTGTCATAGCTAAAAGTTTCTAGGTGAATTAATCTTGAAATAGTTGAAATTATCAGTCAAACAGTTAAAACTTGGCAAAGTTATAAGCAACTGAAAACAGGGGGTTATCATGGGATTTGTCAGACAGTCTTAATAATAGTTTCACCTACAACAGCAAAATTCGGTAATGTAATGTAATTCTGAGGCATCAGCACTGCACGCATGAAAACGATTAGATAAATGGGACCTAAGAGAGTGCAAAACACTAGTACTCTGGCACTTAGGGCTGTGGTTCCACTTTTTTTTTTTTAAGGGTTATGTGAACATAATAGCAAAGTGGTAAACAGCTTGTTTGCTCCTAAGGTGGGACTATCGCACAGCCCGTCCTGCGGGCAGCCCCCAGCGCCGTGTCCGCCTCATCCTCGGCTCCTGGGTCGCGCTCCCACCTCGTGGCTCAGATCTGAGCAAGATTTACGGCGGTGCCAAACTGATGGATCACCATCCCCTTTTCTAAAACGTCCTCCCTGACAGCACGGGCCATGCCAACAAATCTAACTGAGAAAGTCGGGGATAGCAACCCCAGGCTGCTTATCAATTCAGCTGGAGGCTTGCAAGGTAGAATTTCTGACTTCTCCCCATGTCAGTACCAGGAGAATAAGATATCCATCCCCAGGAGGTTTCCTCCCTGTGTAACTCTCTCCTCTGCTCGAATGTAATGAAGAGATTAATCCTGGAGCCTGTCTGTCAGTTTAGCCTATCCCTGCTGAATGGACAGAAGAGAAATGCTGTGGGATGAACAGAGTATACACCTTCTAGCCGGCTCGCCCTCTCTTGCTCGATTTCTCGACAGTTTATTTTGTTGCCCTTGCTCTGCCCTGTTACAAATAGCATTGACTTAATATGACTTTGGATTCTGCATTCCAACAGGATGTGTCTAAAAATGTGAAAGTAGAAAGTGAGGGTGACTTTACCGGAGAAAAGGGACTTTATGAGTTTTCACCAGCTGCCCAGGGCTGTAGGGAGGATATTTGAAATGCTTCTGCAGATTTGTCAAGTCCAGTTTCTGCTTATGAGGTGAACTAATAAGCACCTGTGGACTACTCAGTGACTTGTAGCAAGATACTATGAAAGTGCTTTGAACTTTAAGTCATTTTCTAACTGCTAGAGATCAGAATGTGATCAAATCCCCTTTCTGATTGCTGTCAGAAAACTTGGACCTGGCCAGCTCCCATATTTTCCAAAGTGTTCTGCAAGGAGGAGATTCCATGAGTCATCCTGGTCGTGGTGATGAGCCGAACCTGTATGAAAGTGTTGGAAGCGCTTTGCTGTGACATTAGCTTATGACTTCCCTCTTGCCGCAGAGAACCAGCGTTGCAGTGGGATAATGTGAGTGGGAAATGCAGATTTGTTTCTGCTCGCTCTCCTCATTAAATGGGCTGAACTGTGCAGCACAGTTCAGGGAGTTCAGCCCGGGCTCTCCTTCAACCCGTCTCCTCTTTAGAAACATTGCTGCCTAGACAACCAGACAGCTTCTGCATATGTCTGATGGCTTGGGCAGGCAGGCAGTTGTCATGGTTATGGATGCTGCACGAGAACCAAAATAGATGTATAGAAAGACGGTCCTAGGAGTTGGCACAGATCCTGTCTTTTCTGTACATGGGCTGACTGGATGTAGCATGGAGGAACCAGCTGTGTCCTGGCTCCCTCTGTTCCCTCAAAGACAGGGCTAGCCATGTGTTTGGCCTTGACTGCTGCAGATGGCAAAAGAAACTGAGCTATCAGTGAAAATTTCTAGGAAGGAAATAGAAGAAATTAATTTGTTAGAAAAAAACTTATTTCTTGAGTTTTAGGTGACAGGAGTTGAGAAATATCAGTGTCAAGCGTTCTCTTCAGTTATTTCTCTTCTCCCTCTTGGAGGGAAATACCAAGGCATAACACTGCCTTTCCTCCTCTGAAACTGATTGCCAAATGCTGTTTGATTTTAGCAATTGCTTTTTTACTGCTTCTCATAATCACAAAACGCTTGGACTTTTCTATACAAGTGCATCAAAACTCAAAGATGTAGGGAGTTCCACAGAAGACACGGTGACTGCTTCAGGGGGGGCAGCTGAGCGCAGAAGAGAAGCAGAGCACCTCCTTGGTCCATCAAGCCCTTGGTGCAGCTGCACCACTTTGTGAATTATACATAAACCGCTGTAGCCAGTGAATCTCAGTCACGAGCCTGTGAAAGGTCCTGGGCAGAGTGGTTCATGTTTGCAGCAAAACAGTGAACTAGAGGTTGCATGAATCCATGTCGTCTCCTTGCTTTGCAATTGCATCTGGAGGGAAAATCAGAATGATAGAAATCAGAAAGAGAGAAAAAGCAAGGGAAATTAGAGAACAGAAAGCAAAGGAGGAGGTGGTAGAGGGCTTTAGTCAAAGGTGGGTTTTGGACAGAGCCTAGTTGAACTCTGCACCCAGGTCCTCACAGGGTCCCAAACAAGAATTCTGGTTGAATTCAGACTGTGCCAGCATCAGGTTCTGCTCTATTATGCCTTACTCTAGTGTTTTTCCGCTGTCTTCTTTCTGCTACAAAGCCTAAAACTACTTGAACATTTGCTTGTAACACCACAGGATAAAGGGTAAAAGCAGAGGGATTATTCTGAATGCTTTTTAACCTGGTTCTCCCTTTTGAAAGCCTCTTATAGTAGGGTTTTAAATTGGTTTAGGGACAGAGCCTGAATGTGATAAGATGTTAGTTAACACGATGGGATAATCAAGTCACTTTGATTTCTCCCCAGGCAAACCTCTCTGCAGTCTATTAAAATGAAATATGATGCTGCTGCCATTTCGCTCAGCTATAGTCAAGGAGATATTTGTTTTAATTCAGCACAAGATTGCCCCACAGGCTCCGATTTCTACTATCCATACTGATGTTTGTAATTTACTGCCCTTTTACAATACACACTAAAAATATGTTGTGCTTACCAGGCTGGCTTTTGAGAACTTCATCTCTGAACTGGTCTGTATAGGACACACTGAAATTGTTCTCTGTCTGTTATTAATGTACTGTGTCATACAATGTTAACACAGACTCCTTTAGTTTTTCAGGCAGCCTTGGTTTTAGTAAGGGACACAAATATAGCATATTCACAGCATATAGTCGTATTATCCTGGGTATGACTGAAACAGAGGGGCCCTCTTGTCCCAGCTTGTATAAATTTTCGACACATTTCTGGTTAGCTGGTGCTTCGCCTTCAAATATAAATGACCTGAGAAGGTATGAGGAACCAGATCATAGATGACTGTACATGTTGCTGTCATGTTTCATCCAGCAGTGATGCATTTCATTAAAAGGTGTATAATTTATGAGTTATGTAGGGATGAAAGATGTTGCAGAGTTCAAAACTCTGTTTTAAACTCCCGATTTAAACAAGCCTATGAGAACTGAAACTGTCTGAATGTTCCAGGCTTACAGGAGGTTACGATGCCTCATGAAGCCACGATCAGTGTAATCCACAGGTCAGACTGGGTGATGCAGGCTGCTACTGCCACTCTTTCATCTAATACATTTTCTGGTTGGCAAATCTGAGTTTCATAGAACTAGACTTTGAAGGGAGAATGACAAATTGATGAGATGTTACAATTTTTCAATTAGATGAATTGAAACAAAATATTCATTTTGGCATTGATATGTCATAACATTATGATTTGACTGAAAATGTCCTTTCTGCTATGACTGATTCTACTTTCATTTCTCCCTTTCCTGATTTTTTCTTTCCTTTTTTTAATCTTTTTTCTGGTTAATGCATCAATATCTTGTCCTGCTTTGAACTGAGAACTTTCCAGACATTCCCAGAAAAAGAAACTTTTCCTAGCAAGGCTGGTGGCTCAGTCACACTGTCAGGTGTGCAGTTGTTCAGCCTGAGATGTGGGGCCCTGTAACTCCATGCAATTATATTCTGGTGGTTACATATCTCAGCATTTTGTTTCTTCTGGGGAGCAAAATTTGGCCCCATCACATCCTTGGAACCAAACTATTACTGTGACTAGATCTTGTGCAGCATTTTGTATTTCTTAAGGCTAAAGAGTAAAGTGAAAGGTAAAAGTAAAATTGCTGAATGAAAAAAGAGCTGTTAAACTAATTCAGATCAGATTCCTTTGAGACATGGCTAAGAATCTATAGTTGGATCTCATCGTATATTAGTTTGTTTGAGATACTGTAGTAAAGCATCAAGCAGATTTATAAAACCCCTTCATCTTTCCTATCCATCTCTTCTTTCTGTTGCCTATTGCAAATGCTTGGCTTATTAGAAAAATAAAATAAAAGACTAATTGCAAAGAATGAGGGATTTTAATGACTTCATTTACATATAGAGAATTAGTCTAAAATCAATATTATACTGTCAGAAAGGAGAATTAGTTGGATGTGTTTTCTGGGTTTCCATGTCAAGGAAATGTAAGTTTAAGCAATGCAGTTTGGAATACTCTTTGGGATTACTTTCATCTTCCTTCCATAGCAGCTCATCGTCATTCACTTCAAGACTCTCTTCTTCCCTGTGAAAATTCAAGTATAAAGGGAGATTTAATGTTTTCTTAGTACTTGAGGCAAAAAGCTGTCCAGTTATATCTGCAGATATGTCTGTCAGACAGTGTCAGGAAGGGATAGTGCTTGTGTACTGAGAGCCTCAAGTTGAGACTGAGAAGGAAATGCTGAAAAATTGTTGACTAGTCTCTGGAGAATCAAGGTTGTCTTCACTAGATATGGCCATTGCTGGTGTCTAGAGAGGCAGATAGATGTGTCCTGAAGACCAGCCTCAATAGAGCTGTTGCAGTTTATCTTTCATCACGCAGTGAGCAGTAAATGGCTTAGGTTTGCAAGCAGAGCACCAGTGAAGTGACCCCTTCATTTGCAAAAGTTACACATTGTTTTAAATTATCTTTATTGCAAAAGCTGTTGCAGGAGACTTTTCTTTCATCAGCATGGGGCTCCGTCACCCTCCAGGATAAAATGAAGTGGCAGAGTGAAGTCCCGTCCCAGCTGCAGGGCACTTGCCATGTCCTGCCGTGGTGGGCTGGCCATGCTCTTTGCATGAGCTAGTGTCAGCAAAGACCTAAACTACCCCATTGGTCTGTCTTGCTGAGCCTGGAGGGCAGCCAGCTCCCCTCCCTGCCTTGGTGCAGGATAAACTGTAGTTCAAGTACTGTGACTCTTTGTACCATGTGTAAAACGCTGTATGTGCTAATGCCACTGCCTAAAGAACAATGAATTCCTGTAACTTCCGTAGAGGTCTCGGGAGGCTTTTTACTGCTCCTGGAAGGGACCGCTGGAGTCCCCGTATTTAGTGCCAGTGACTGAGCCTCTGGGGTGGGATGTGTGTTTGCTCCTTGCTTTGTCATCTTACTAGCTGCTCTGATTGCTTCAAAGCCACTGCTAGCTGAGAATCCCAATTCTCCATTAAAACTACTTTTCCTATTTAAAATACAAGATAAAAAGAAGTCATAAAGAGCCCAGAACTCACTTTTGGTCAGATGCAGTGAAAATGGGAGTTATTTTATATAAAACATTAAAGTGAATTGACAAAATGGAACGGAAAAAAGCTTCAGTGCCTTCAAGTGGGTAAAATAAGTCACTTTGGATGATAGATTTGATTTTCTTCTTGAGGCTCAATACAGCCACTGAATTTAGAGTTCTCTTTGTTTGAGATATTCAGAGCACGGGGAGTGAATCAAACTGTTGAGGATTTTTGGATGAAGATGTGTGAGGAGTTTTAGTTTAGATGATACATGGAAAAAATCTTACCAAGTACCACAGATGGACTTGCTAAGGACCCACGATATCTGTCTTCCTTCTGTCTCTGCTCCATGCTGGAGCGGACTCCACTTGCCCTTCCCCCTCACTCTGTCCCTCAGCGTGGTGGTGTGGGGGCCTCCCATAGAACTACTGTGGTTTTGGCCCAGTACTCCAGATGGGAAGAGCCTCCCCACTTCCCCCTACAGTGTGAGCTTCACCTGTACTTCTGAGAGATGGGAATACATGTTTCACTGGGCCACCCTTCAACACCTTCCAGAATTTGGGCAGCTGGCTTGTATAGAGCTGTTTGTACGTGGTTCATGCTCCTGGATTTGAAATATATGGAGAGGGAAGGAAGTGAAACCTGAGATTTTGGAGAATGCAAAGGCCCTTTAAAGAGTTTCCATTCCATTATGGTGATATTGATCTAGTCTAAACAGAGAGAAGTGTTGTGATTTGGCAGAGCTGTTGCTATACAGAGCTTGTATAGCCCTCATTTGCAGAATGTGAACATGGATCCAGATGCTAAACCCTCATATTTCTGCAGCTCTTTGGCCCAGCTGGGCAGCTCCAGGTTTTGCAGGTCTCTCTTGCAGCCACAGATGAAGTTCTGTTGATTTGAGATGGACTATGTTGATTTAGATTCATCACGCATTTCAAGAATATTTTCCAATCATAGAATGGCCTAGGCTGGAGGGGACCTTAGAGATCAGTTAATCCAACCTCCCTGTCATGGGCAGGGATGCCTCTCAACTAGATCAGGCAACACATGGGGACTGAACGGGAATCGAACCCCTAACCTTGGTGTTATCAGCACTACGCTCCAACCGACTGAGCTAACTGGCCCTCTGAGTTACTTTTGAACTATCCAAGCTTAAAGACATAAAGAAAAGAAAAAGTGTCTTAACCCCAAAGATATTATTTAGTTGTACATCAAGAAGAATAGTTTTTCATCCTGCATTAAGATTTCTCCCGATATATTCATAATAAAGCTCATCAAACCAAAACAGTGTATCTTTTCATGTGCACTAAGGCTGATTCATCACTGGCATGAACATCGTTCTCCTTCCTGCCAAGGGAGGAGATAGCTCAGTCTTTGATCCTCAGAGCAAGCGGGGATGGAAGAGCCCTCAGAAGTCCATAATCTCTTCCTTTTTTCAGCCTTACCTACATTGAAAGAAGGGTCTTGAAGGTTTTTCTCTATCAAGCTGCCTGTTAAGCTTGATTGAAGGTTTTGATTTCTGTCCCCCTTCTAGAGGTCTTCCTACTCTGTGGTGCATCTACACATATCGACACACAGGTGTTGGTGTTCCATGTCAGGAAGCAAGTTGGCATATGTAAAGTCTTCAAAAATACCATACCACAAATCTGAGAAGAGTCAGCTGGTTTCTCTTGTGATCTCCTGGCCTGGCTTACAACTCCTGTGGTTGATGGAGACTATGGATTACCCACTAACCACCGTAGTGATTTGGCCAGGCAGAAATGAGTAAGACATCTAGAAACAGGAGTGTGGCTTATGTCAAAGTTGGGAATACAGACATAAGGCACTCCATTATCACCTCCAATGAGGCATCAAAGTGTCTGGGAATAAATGGTGGGGAAGGGTGTGCACTATGTTTCTTGTGTCTGCCCTTCTACAGTGACAAATAACTATGTCATTAAATTTTATTAGATACAGATACACAGGATATCCACCCTGAGTACCCTAAAATGCTTCACTAAAAAGGTCAGACTCAAAGGACATAGCAGGAAATGCCAAAGGCCACAATAACAGTGTTCATTTTATGACTACAAAGGATAGAAATGAGACATCGTGTTCGAACTTTGCGTAAAGCAATGACATTTTTATATAAATGCAAACCAAAGCTTAGAACATTTTGACCAAATATTATTTAGTGGCTCTTATTCTCTCCCAAACAGGATGTTCCAAACACAGACAGATCCTTTATCTAGAAGAATATATCCATCAGAGAATCCACTTGCTTGCCTCTTCTGTTCATAAAATACATAATTTCTCAGTCGTAACTCACACACATACTATTACATGGATTTCCTTGTCTGTATTTGATGAAAATGGTTCCATTCAGGCTAAATTTGAGAGGAGAAACAAGGACAGGCATTTGTGAGGGAACAGAGCTGAGCTCTTATGAACCAGAACTTTTTAGTAATACAGCTAAATACGTATATGTGGACCAAAATGATGCCAATAGTTTAGTTAATTAAACTTTTGATAGCCTCCTGTTAAAATATATATTAATCACCAATTCTAAAATAGCTGAATGTACCCCGATACTGCAAACAACTTTATGACTTGTGAATTAATTAACTCTCAAGCCACCCTATATAGCTAAAGGGAAATTATTGCTTCATCTGTTCTGTATCACCCATGTTCTGAGTACCAGTCCTCTGCACTCAGTGGACAGAACACTATTCGTTAATTGTTGCCGACAGATTTAGGAATAGAATGTGAAAACATAGGTAAAACTGGTGGTTTTTGTACTGGGAAAGCCTCTTAATAGGTATTACTAGCAGCTGTTGTCTGGGTGGAAAAAAAGAATAAGGAAAAGTAACCAAAAATGACCTCCTACCTAACAGTCTGTGTTGAGGTGATGCAGTGTGATACGTGGGGACAATCCTTTGGGACTGACGTCCTGTGGTTTTTCTCCTGGCCAGGACTGTTTTCAGCTGCGTTTTTCTTACTTCATCTGCTAGGCAGGAAGTCAGATTAGGTCTTTGCCTAGAGCATCTCTGCCCTCCAGAATCCCCCAGCGTGGGCTCCTTCTGCCTGTCATAGAGCCATTTTCCAGACTTCAGTGAGCCAAGTGATAAAGGGGCAGCTGGAAAATTGTTCTGTTCCGTGGAGCTCTTGGTGGCACACAAGCATGAGAACTTGGGAAGAGTTTGGGGAGACTGGGGTGCCTGCTCTCCGCTGGAGCACCCACACCGCAGGAGGAGGGCACAAGGGTGCAGACCCACACCTCAGACCTTCCACTGGCACTCTATGCAATGCCTAGATAGTTTGATTTTGATGAAGAACTTTTCAGTGAAAGAAGTTTCTTTTAAGTGTTAGTGATTTTTTATTATTATTTGTAGGCAGTACTATGCTTTTCTTATTTGTCATTGATTACCTCCACCAAAGAAGAGCCTGAGAAACTGAGATGTGTGTGTACTTGGGACATCCCAAAGTGGGTCATACAACCCTCTTTCTGAGGCAGGCAGGGTTGGCTGTAGCCGTGGTGAGGATGGGGACAGGAGGGTGGGTGCCGGGTGTGGAGCGTGCACTGCCGGGGCTTGCCATATGCAACCTTCCTCCTTGCAAAGTTAATCCAGCCCTGTTGTCTCCAACCTGGAGAGTGCATCTGGGGAGCTGCCCCTTGGCCTGTTCTCACCAGCGGATAGAAAGACTGGGAAGGGACAGAGCTTCTTCCTTGCAAAGTCCCAGTGCAACTCCGGTTGGGCTAGAGAGAGAGGTTTCAAGGCACTGGGAAGGAACAAGGTGCCCTGCCAGCGTGTGTGGCTGTTCTCTGGGGAGGATGTGGGGAGATTTTCTGTGGGTGACAAGAGGCCATCTGAGCAGGCTGTGGTTCTCAAACCCTTTCTATGAGCCCTCAGATAGGAGAGATCACAGCCAGTTCATTTGATGTTTGAATGAAATGAGGTTATGTTCAATAAAACAAACCCAGGGAGCATCGCAGGCCCCCTTCTGCTGCTGCTGCCTGTGGGTTTGTTGTCAAGGTTGTTAAACAACCTTGACAAATGTTCTTAATAAGTGACAGGCTGCCTTGGCAGGGTTTCCATGCACATCAAACGTGCTGCTGGAGGTTAATCCAGCTGTCTCGCTCAGGAGGGACGGGAGAAACTCCTCAGGCAGAGCCTTGTGTTTTGCGGGACCGGGGCCACCCTGCAGTGGCGATGTCCACATGAAGCCATGGAAGTCACAGTCCCGTGGACACAGTGGCAGGTCTGATGGGGTGGTAACATTTCTTTGCTTCCTTTTGTTTTTTTTTTTTAATGCTTGCAGCTGCGACGTGTCAAGGCAGACCTGCCAGTGTCATTTTCTGTCCTTGGTCAGCATGTGACATTTTTTATGATGGCCCTTTATAGGCCACATTATCTTCCCTTGTATTACTTAAAAATCTATTACCTTTTTATGCATCAGTTCAGTCTCCTTTTCTGCAGTGAACTGCTTTGTGGTAGGACATGGAGGTTCAAAAATGTTACGGCTGTGGATTTGGCTTCCCCAGGAGCTGAAATGATGCAATGACTTTTTATTTAAGCTCACCTTTAAATTTTGAGGCTACAGAGGAAATTTTCCTTGAGGCGTGTTACGCCATTACCACCGTGGTGAGAGTACTTGTGTGCTGTCTGAAGCAGCTTGTGCTGCCCAGAGAGGGGATGTTTTACTGGACACCCCCTGGTCTTATCTAATGTGGCAACTCCTATGTACAGTAAGAGAACTTGCATGCAAAAAATGAAATCAGTGTCTGGAGTTGTCTGTGTCCAATACAGACACAAACTGGGACTCACTGATGGCAAATAAAAATGAGGAAATAACAGCCTGAAGAAGTCCTTGGTGGTTTTGACAGTTTGTGCTCTTTTAGATGTGAAAAAGATTTTCTAGTCCATCAGGATCAATACTGAGCTGAGTTCTGCACAGCTGGATGCACTGTTGTTCATCAGCACAGCACGCAGAGGCAGTGATTTGAAATTACTATGTCATGAGATTTTTGCATGTATTTTTTCCTTCCTCCCCCTGCCCTTGGTTCAGTAACCAATATCCTCTCAGTCTCAGCAAAGCCCAAATATTAGTTGCAGATAATGGTAAAAATAATAAAAAGCTCGAAGGGCATGTTTTTCCCTCTGTTCTGCCCTGACCATTGGTGTCTGACAGTAGGGCACTGTTGTCCCAACTGCTGGAGAATGAGAAACAGGATCCCTGCTCTCCTCTGTGATTGCAGAGCCCTCCGATTGCAGCTCTGCAGTCTTATGTTTAACAGCATAATTTACCTAATATTTAAGTCTGCGAACAGAGGCATTGTAGTATGTATTTGCCTATGCAAATTCACATTTTCATGCATTTACGGGTTAAATTTTTAGTGCTTGAAATTGGTGTCACTATGCCATTGGATTTACAGCACTCATGACTAGTAGATAGCTGTCGCTGTCTGAGTGCCTGTAGTACATGTGTGTATCCATATATGTGTCCCGGCTTGCACAGAGCCTGTCCACTCACATACCAGTGATAATTCCTATCAAACCAGGATGTAGCAGTCATGGCAGAGCAGCAGTGAAGATTCCTGTTACTGAGAATTAAATTGCTTTTCAGAATAAGCTGCGGTGGAATGGTCCCCAGCACCCTGTGAAGCAGTGGCATGCATAATTAAAAACCAAACTACTCGTGTCGAGTAAATGAACAGAGCATGTCTTGTCAGCTTCCTCCTTTGCCTTTTTATTTTTTGTTATTTTATGTCAACCCTTGCTTTGGAGTTCGCAAAACTCAGTCATTTGTGCTGCCTCTCACCTCATTAGTATGGCAAACACAGCAAGAATCTGCTTTCCTGTGATAATAGAAAACAAAGCACAGCAACTGCCAGACTGAGTGAACCCTGTATTCCCATCTCACCCTGTAGCTTGCCCATTCAGAGTAGACAAAAAAAAATAATCCTCCATCTGATAGGATTGAGATAATCTGCCAACCCTACCCTATTTGTGTGCTGTCAGGTAATTTAGCTTTCCTCTGCGCTCCCTGGCCCAGTTTCCTCAGTTTTTCGCACGTAATGAATAAATGGCAACTTGCTCCCAAATTTTTTGAGTGAACAACGTGGTTCCCCTTGCTCCTGGGCTAGTGACTGTTCCTCAGGAGGCAGTACAGAGAAGAGAGCAGGACAAGCGTGGTTTCTTCCAGTCCTTGTGCAGTCCTCCAGAATTATCCTGGCAGGTCTTGTATCGTCTTCCATCCCCCCAAGCTATAATCCAGGGCAAGCAACACTTGGTCCCATGCTCTAAAAACATCACCATCATCTAAAAACATCATGTTCACCATGACCCTCTCATTATTTCAAGAACTTTGACCTGGAGAAACATGCAGCAAATAACGATGGTGTGGTAGAGCTACAGGAGCACCTTGTACAGCCCAGGCTTGTAGGCCAGGAGCTGTGCTGGCACAGCAACGTGTCTTTGCAGAGGGTTGCCACTGCGATTTAGACATGAGCCCGTCTCTTCAGATCTGGGTGGACTGGGTACATGTAACATCCTGCCTGTTGCCTGGGCTTGAAGCTCACCCAGATTTCTCTTACACAAATTTCAAGAATCTCTCTCGTCTCCAGTCGTTCTCCTTGCCATGTGTGTGTCCTCAGCCCTGGGAAAAGGTGGAACTTGAGCCCAGGAGAGAGAAAAAATGCAAAAGGAAGAATCTCAGGTGCTGGATGGGGAAGAATCCAAACTGATCAGCAGTCTAGCATGTCCCCTAAAATTGCTCAGAATCTCACAGAAATGCCTCTTATCCTGAAAATCAATAGAAGCTAATTAACTAGAGGTTAGGAAGGGTCCTTGCTGATAAGCCAAACAGACACTTGGCTTCTTCCATTCACCTACCAGGCTCATTAACAAAATCTGAACCAGTTCCAGGGACCTGCTTCCCCTCAGGACTTGCCCTTCCTCCCATCTCTCACAGCCCACCTCTGTCAAACCGAGCACTTTGGGCAAATCTCTTAGCTAGGCAGCTTTCAAACCTTGCAAAGGATGGGAAGATGTAACTGAAGATGAGCTAGAAAAAAACTAAAGAGAAACGGAGGACACAGAGGCGCTGTTCCAAGGGGAAATAGTTATTAGGCAGCTGGAGAATACAGCAAAGAAAGCTTTTTAGAAAGAATTAGCTGCATGAGAGTCTATCCACTTTTTATAGACCTACCTTTATTTTTTTCACACCCCAGTGCCATTATTAACTGCCTGAACCCATATTCCTGAACAGAAAATATTTATGTGTCTAAAAAGCATGCAAGTTTGAAAAACCCCGGCCTTACTCTGCTCTCATTCCTATTGCATCTACGCAGTGACTGCAGTCAGGATGCAGGGTGACGTGCCCTGCTTGCTTCTTCCAGGACTGTAGTCTTGCATTAGTGTAAAGCACACGAGATGCTACAGATCATTTCAAACCAATGCATCTGCTGCCTTTGGCAGAGCAGATAACAGACCTAACAGACAAAAGGGAAGGAATGGGGATGTGATGCACTATGATATTAGTAAGTGTTTTGAGAATTCTCCACAAGTAACTCCTACCTGAACAAAAGGGGGCTGGGTGAAATTAATGTCAGATGGGAGGACACATACTTAAAAAAATCACCTTCTGCATCACAGTGTGTTGCAGTTAAATGGGGAACAGACTCTGAGAAGTCTTGAGCAGTTGGTCTTGAGTTTGAGAAAATGTTTTTGTTATCGGTGCCTGGGATAGATCATACTCCCAGAAAAAAGTGTGGATTGTGCCAAACTGGGATTCACTTTGAAGGATATAATTAGAAGCATCACCTTGATACATTGGAGAAGTAGTCCAAAATCAATAGAGTAGAATTCAGTAAAGATTATTTTCCCGTGAGTTATGCCATAGAAAGAATACTTAAGTGCACAGATAAAGAATGAAAAATCCTGAAGGCAGCACCACTGCAGGAAAGAAACAGGAACTTACAGCAGACCACAAATTGAACATGAGTAAGGATTGCACGGGAAGCTTATAAAAAAGGCACCTTTCATTCTGGTTCTGAATGGATGCCGTTGAGGAGGAGGGTTCTTATTCTGCTCCTCCGGTGGAGGGCTGGAGCCAGTTCTGGACACTGTGCTTAAGAAAACACAGGAAAAGTGGGGGGAAAAGGAAGGAAAGGAGGAAAAAGAGGTCCAGAGGAAAACAGCAAAGTTTAGAGAGAAAAATATGATATATTGGGAGGATGGAGTACATTTATTTTGTTTCTTCTTAAAAGAGAGAAAGTCAGATATGGCACAGAGGCAGAACGGATGACAGATAGACATGAGAGCAGCATTCACAGACACAGAAATTGTTCTTAGCATGGTTGTTACCAATTGTTCTGTGTGACCATTGTGGGAATGGCAAAAAACAACAGGTTTAATTCTCAGCAACAAAGGAAAAACTTCACTAGCTAGGGAATCACTGAAACAAGTAGTTAGGCATATTGTGTACATTTAAGACCACGCTGGGCAACTTTCTGTAAGGAATGGTTTTGATATATTTGCTCCTGCTTCACAGCAAATTGACGGATTTGAGATCTCTAGAGATACTTTCTGGCCCTGAAGTCAGTGATACATAAGACAGCAGTATTTCCACATTGAAATGGTGCTTGACTGCTTGAATGTCTTCTAAGCAAAGACATTTGGAATCATATTCTGTCCTCATCTGTACATCTGCAGTCACTGCATTAATTTCTGTATATGCATAGCGGGCTGTAGGGACAGGCACGTCACTGACCTGGGATGGCAGGCTGGAGACAGTCTGTGTATTTTAATTCTACTCAATTTCTCTTCTTCCCCTTTTTGAGACCTGTTTGATTACCAACGGCATTACAAGTCATTGAGCACTTTTAATAACCCCAGTTAATCACAGAAACACATTTGCCCTTGAAAGAGTTCAAACGGTGAGAGTGAGCCCAGCCAAGTTTAGTGCCTCCACCACAGGGATGATGTGCCTCCAGCCCTGGCTGCTGGGCTTTGCTGCAGGGCTGTCAGGACCCGGCAAAAAAGCGCTGCTTAGTGCCTCTGTGAGTTGGCTCTCCTGCAGTCTTTCGGTTGCTCAGATGAGACTGAAGATTTTTCTATGGTTTTGAACTAGGATAATGATTACAGTCTGGTTTTGCACACGGAAATTCGTTTACTCTGTTTTCTGTTGCACTAGAACTCAAGCCTCATCTCACATCCTGCTATTTTGAGTGAGCCCTGTGTATGCAACCTATCGTAGCCACTTTTAAGTCTTTAATAGCGCTAACAGTTAGATTACTTGTAGATCTTTATGCGTCTTCTACTTCATCTACATTACAACACAGATTTCCAGTAGCATTTGGATGTGGAAAGATGCTTATGAAAGCTTTGTGGGATTTACAGATGGGCTTAAATGACTTAGGTGCCTAATTTCCTTTGACGCTAAGTGAGAGCAAGGTGCCAAAGCTGTTTCATAGCCTTAGTAAGTAAAAGAAGTACATGTCAAACCTCCTAAATATCTGCCTTGGGAGATGAGCATGTACAGTGCTCTGGTACAGTCTGCCTGTGATAGTAATTAAAGTGGGAAAAACTGATGCTTTTATGTCTAAAAATCCAGGGCCAAGTTTCCACTTGTGGCCATCCACTGTGATATTACATATACGGTTCTGAAGTCGTTAGACCTGGTGCTTATTACTGAACCGATGATAAAATTCAAGAAACCACTCACAATCGATTAATTTTAATGCCAAGGGCCTCTGACCCTCAAACCTGAAAACACATCTGGCACAGAAAATGGCATGGATTGGTTCCAGGACAAACTTAGAAAGCTATGAGCTGATCTGCAAAGTAGCTGCGAAGCAAAGGAAAGGAAAACGTTATGTAAAAAAATGAGACGATTAATATTCATGCAGGTGCTAAGGAGTGACATTTTGATTCCTTAACACCAGTATTAGCATTTTGCTTTTTGTCAGCAAACCTGAATTGATTTTTGGCTCAGTTTTGCCCTTTGAGGTAAATCCATGGTAATAAAGTTGTACTTTCACAGCTTACTGAGTGTGCGTGCATGCAGTAGAAAAAGGTGGCTGTTTCAATGCAAAATGAGAGTCTCTATAAAAAGTAATGTAGCAAGAAGCCTTTTAGTAATAGCCATTTCCATTTGCCACTGGTTTGTATTTTCATGGTAGCCAGGTAGCCTGGGGCCAGAAACATGCCAGATAAAGAAAAGTTCATCTTTCTATCTGAAATGGAAACTCAAACATAGAGAGACCCTGGAAAGCAGCTGCAAGGACCAGCGGGATGCTTGGGCAGGCAGCGCCAGGCTCTGGCGGCTCCATCCCGCAGGAAAAGCCATCTGGGCTGCAAGGGCTGTGCCTGGAGCGGGACTGTCACAGCACAGAGGTCCCCCGAGTAATTACTTGTGAGCCACACTTGTGAGAGGTTATTTGCCCTGCTGTTGAGGTTATTTGTCTCAGTTTAAAGAGCTGCACAGTGAAAATATCATTATTGGCAGAAGATCTCACAAGAATGAGTATCTTGCAGTGCAGCTGAGCGTTCGCTGCCTGCTGATCAGTTACGAGACCTTTATGCTCTGATTAGAAGCTGAGTGTGACACTTTTTGTTTTCAGAAACTCCCAATTTAAATTAATCAAGCACAGGAGCACACTCTGTCTGGCAGGACACTCAGGAAATCAGCTGGGAGCCAGCATGATATCTCCAGCTCTCATCTTGTTTCACTCTTATTGCCATTGCTTGGTGACTCTTGATTTGAGAAAAAAAATTGGCTTAGCAGAAATGGGCTTGTCACCTGTCCAAATAGCCAATCTCCGATATTCTGAATGCCTAAAGGATTTTCACTAGGCGTGACTGAAGGGTTCATCAATAATATAGAAACGGCATTTAAATTACAGAGGAAAAGTTTTGTCAAGGGATGTTCAAGGTCAGGGGAAATCAGAAAAGTTTTACCCATCTGTGGGTAGCGTATTTGTCCTCTTTGAAGGCATAGAAAATTGCAATTAATTTTATACCTGTATTGGCAGAATAGTGGGGAAATTCTGCTGACAGCCACAGCTAGCCACAACCTATCCCCTCCCTGGCAAAAGTAGGAACCTTCCAAGAACACCACCTAATACCAAAGTGATCACAACTTCATATAGACATCGTCAGACCAAGGTCAACATTCAGAATCTGATTAAGTCCTTGATGCTTCCTTCCAAGATGGAGACAATGCATGTCAGTGTTTTTTTCAATCTCTGCAACATCAATAATATATTTAGACTTTGGGAATCATTGCCCTAAATACTCCCTTGCTTGCAGGAGGGATGACTGCCGTAAATTCTCTGGGGAGTCTGGTCCCTGGTCTCTGTGCCCCTGAGTGATGAGGAGACATACACACTGCAATAAAACCTTTGCAGGCAGACCAAGCTGGGGCACCACTTTCATTCTCTCAGCAAGTGTATGAATTTGAACAAAATAAAACCTAAAAAGCACAAACCATATAACTTACAGCCATAAAACTTGGTGTCTGTGCAGAGAGCCTTTCTCCTAGAGCTGTCAGGTCCCCTGCTTTATCACAGAGCCACCCTGGCGTGATGAGCTATGGAGGCTGTGTCTCTCTCAGCCACGCTTTCTCTGTCACCTTTTTCATCCATACAAGGTCCTGCCTAGATTATTTTTTAGGATATTTTTTTATATGCATGGCTGTATCAGTTTTAATAAAGACAGGCCAGATGGGAAGCAAGGACCTGAATGCATCTGCTGGGCCTTGAGCTGGGTTGGAAGTTACTTTCCCCTGCTCTCTTCCAGCAGAGGCGATGTTGCCAAGGCCAAGGTCTAGTCTCCGTGTGGTTTTCCTGGGAAGAATCTTGTTTGAATAAGTTGGGAATTGACGAGCAAGAGTTACTGAAATTCTCTCTGGTGACCTGCTCTTAAATACAGGGGTAAACAGAGGAGAGGAGATGCCTCTGTTTGCATGCAGTGGTCCAGGCACATTTTGCGTATCTGTTGTTGACTTTTTAGGCTAAAGATGTGATGAACCCAGCGGCTGAAGAGGTGATTATAAGATAGCAATTTCCTACTAACAGAACAAAATGCTTTTGCTACTCCATGTGTGCATGTGCTGTGGGGTAGTGGATATAAGTCCACACTGCCAAACCAGTGGGATTCTTTTGCGGGACAGGAAGATTGAGATTGATTTGTGCTTCAATTTCTGATTGTCATTTCCGTGAGCTGCCCATAGTGCACTCTTAAGTTCTGGGATTGCCATCAGTGTGTGCCACAGAGGAGAGCAGCCAGGCCACAGCACATGAGCTCTGCTCTCCCATGCTTTCCTTTTCTCCTAAGAGCAGGGACAGCCTCCTTGCACCGGGGCCTGAAATTCAGACACTCGGGGTCTGAATTTCTGGGTATGGTTACTCCTGACCATCGATTACTGCACACTGCCTCTTTCCTTCCTTGGAAACAGCTTTTTCATGGAAATTAACCTGTTTGGCCAAAGATTCTCACTGTTGCCACTTGGATTATTTTCAACAGAGCGAGTTGACAGCAATACCAATAAACTGTCATGTGTTTGAGCAGGAGCCATGTCTCTGCACCACTTACCAGCTGTTGCAAGGTTTGCTTGTGGTGTGGAGGAGTTCGAGGCTAGACTTGGGGGTTCCTGGCTGCAGAAGCATGGCAGCAGGACAGGACCTTCTTTTTTCACACCAAAATTTCCCCCAGACAGAGACAGAAAGGTTTGACCATTGCTGAGGTTTCATCCAGGGTGACAGAAATCCCACACAAGCAGCCGCTGCACGTGTGTAGGCAGCACAATGTAAACAAGTCAGCCTGGTGTGTCTAAAATGCAGCGTGTGTTGAACTCATTCAGCCTGTACGGTACCAATGCACCAGGATGTGCTGAACAGTATCTGCTGTGTGCATTCCTATTTCCCACAACGGACTGAGGGGAAAGGATGAGCCTTAGCACAGTGCGGCGAGCACTCCCCGTCCTGCGAGGCAGTGAGGGTGGCGTAGCTGCAGTGCTGCCCTGCTCACCTGGGGGTGGGTTGGGGTGGTGGAAAATCCCTCAGGAGGATCCCTGCTGGCTCTCAGTGTGGTTTGAGAAGTGCCAAGCCTGAATATCTGCTTCTGCAGAGGCTCTTTCCCAAATTCCTACCGTTAGCACCAAGGGGAGATAATGAGGGCTGATTAGGTACCGTGGAGTGCACATGTGAGAGCAAGGAGGGCATGGGAGACCCCTGTGCCATCCCATGGTGGGGATGAGGTGCCCTCGTAGCCCAGGCTGGCCCAGTTCACAGCTCCTAGCACCAGTGTTGTTCCATGTGATTAGGCTGCCAGCCAAGAGGCCTCTGCCATGCAGGATTGCAGAAGAGAGAGGGTAACACGTGTTGAAATCAGTTGCATGAAACTTATTTCACATGTACAGCCCTTGGAGATTTCTTGCTGACTGACAGGGCTGAGGCTCTCTGTTGTGGGATGAGACCTTGACAGTGCCCTTGGTCTTTCTTTCTTGCTCCATCATACGAGTAAAGTTTCCCATGGGAGACCAATATGACCCTTTCTCATTGCATTCAAAAAGCCCTTTTCCTGTCTCACAGTTCTATATGATGGAAGCTGCCAAAGAGAAGTTGCTTCTTACAGCCAATTGAACAGAGCAGGTTATAGAGTATGACACAGTGCATGTGACCTGGGCATGAGGAACCTGCCAGAGCAGCTGAATTTCTGAGTGATCTCGTTTGTCTAAAACTGTGGCTCAGGAACAGAATCTTGCTGTGGTGAAATAAAGTGCCAGGCGATAAAGGAGGAGGAATCAGAAGTGGGAAAAAGATAATGTAAGTTATGAATTGAAGGATGGGGAAGAAGTTGGTATGATGTGGCATTGCCCGTATTACAAGACTGGAGAGACAAGTTGTTTGAGGATTTTAGAGCAAGCTGTTGTCCGGACAGTCATAGGAGAGAGCACATCCCTTTACCAGTCCAAACAGCCGTAATAAGAAACACCCTGCAGGGTCATCCCTAAAAAGGGCTGTTGTCAGATATGATGAAGATGACTGTGCTTCCCTGCTGTTCCCAGCACATTTCTTTGGAAAGTGCAGTCAGTGCAGTTGCTCTGCATGAGCCGTAAATGCCGACACATGTCCGTGATGCCTGGTACCTGAGTGCACACCTTTAGCTTTCAAACGGCTTCTGGAGCTGCAGGAGTGCCTGCCATACCTCAGGTAGCCCCAGCTGCTCTGTGGTCATCTGATTTTCAAAAATCATCTGCTTTCAACAATTCCCCTTGTATCTGGCCGCAAATTTTCCTAACCCCACAATATTCTAGTCACTGTGTGCACAGATGTATCCTTTGTCCCAGCATTGCATAGAGGTATGGAGCAGCTTAATACAGGGGGAGTTTGCTTTGTGAATGATTCATGCTGAGGTGCCCTCATCTCTTCAGTTCAAAATGAACAGCAACAAATGGCACAATTAGACCTGGGACAAGAAGAGGCCCTTGAAGCACTGTGGCCATCCCACATTGTCTGTCATCGCTTTCTCTGGTTTGTGTCTTCTCATGGAGCCGAGGGATGTTGATTGTGCTGGTGAAACTGTGAGCTGCATCCAGCTCTGTTTTGGTTTTTGATCACCGAGAGATGCATGTGTCGAAGTGCAGCAACAAGGATGACAGTGTGCTTCATTCTGTTGCCCACAGGGACAGCAGCTTGAAGCACGTGGTGTTCAGGTGCTTGCCACATTGATTAAGGGAAGGCATATCAGGCTTTGACAAGTTACACTGGAGGCTGAACATTGTCAGCTGTAGAGTACATGCTAGCACATATACTGCATACATAAAAGGCTATTTATCTTTGCAAAGGGAGAAGCTGCTGATGATGATCGGGAGTTCATTTCCATGAACTTTTCGGGCTTTTTGATGTGCGTGTGCTCAGTATCGCTGCTGACTGACTTTATGTTTTCCAAACGTTGATGCTACTTCTGCTAGAGTCAGAAAAAAGAGAGGGACAGCGGCAACGCTGTGCCTCAGTGCCAGCACTCCTCGACTCACAAGGTGATGTAGAGTGGAGCTCTTCTGCAGACTGGATGTAATGGGTAGCATTTTGTGGCTGTAGTGGATCCTGCTCCATCTGGCATGTGAGTGTCTTCCTGTACTGGCCTGAATGGGGCAGAGAAAAGCTTTTACACTGAAACATTGGGCTGGGATTCAGAAAATCCACATTCTGACTCTGACACAGCCTTCCCAAGGATCTTATGCAACTGATGTCATTTCTCAGTGTCCTTTACCTCCTCAGCATGGTGAGATTGCTCCATCCTTTGTAGGACCCTTATGTGAATGAGGTAAATTAAAATACTCAGTTGCTCTACTGGTAGACACCATTTTTTTCCCTAAAGGGACAAACTTCCACCCTGACTTTTGGCATTATGGGTTTGATCCTGCTTCTGCCCCACCGAGCTGCCTGCGTGTGGGTCTAACATGACACAGACAACTATCTTGATGGTCAAAACTGGGTGTGGCAATTTCTTTTCTCCCTAAAATATTACATTTTCTTTTGCCATTTCCTCTCACGCACCTCGAAATCTTGACACACAAATTTTCCACAAGCTGAGACCTGACAAGAGCAGAGGTTCACGTGAGCTGGGCGTCAAAATGCAATCCTGGAACTGCTGCTCCAAAATGAGCCCCATCAGGAAACAGTCCTCCTGTAAACATTTCCCTGAAGCCTCTCCTGGCTCAGACCCTTTTTGCCTCTCATTGGGGAGCTACGTCAGCTCCCACACCCTGCACTGAACACACAACACCTGCCGTGATTCTGCTCCCATGGGAAGCTGGATGCTTTCCCTAAGCACCAGGACACCGTCGCCAGATCCAGCAGGCACAAGCTTCCTGCTGCTGGGAGCACGGAGGAGCTTTCACTACAAGTTTGCTCGGCTTTTACATCTTTCCGTCGGCACTGCTGCTGGCCACTGCCAGGCTGCTGCTCTGGCTCAGTATGGCTGTTCTTAAGCCAGTTTTAATAAGCGTGTTTGAAGCAGAGATGGCTCGCTGGAGAAGCCGGTGTCCTCAGGAACGCCGCCCTGTCTCACAGCACGCCTGGCGCGAGCTTATGTCTGGCGTCGGGATGAAACCCACGGTGCTGGCTGTGAGGCTGCGGCACGGAGAAGGCTGCCAGCTGCCCACCAACAGCAGCTGATGGATCAGTGTTGCTGATGGATCAGCGGACATTGTCCCCTGCATCATGGCCAGTAATTGGTACATGGGACTGCGCTGTCCTTTTATAATAATCGCTTCTTTTATCGCCTTCTTCAAAGGTGGCTTTGCATACAAGACCAAGAGCAAAACCATAGCTCATTACTTGATTGCATAATTACATTCTGCTACAGTGTAATTTGGTTATGGAAGTAATTAAATGGATCAAGGTCAGCAGTAGGGCTCAGGACACAGGTGAGGGGGGGAAGAGGCTGAGAACTTTTCAGTGCAGAATACCACCTTGTTGGCATCTTTTGCAGCTTAGTTTAGTTTTTTGAGTCCCTGCTGCTTGTCCCTCTAGCCTCACAGGCAAGTTGTGATGCTTTTCACATGGTCATGAGGTGAACAGCAGAGCGCTGGGGCTGGTGAGGTGCAGACAATTGGGTTCTTTGAAGATCCCACTTGACTTCCTTGTGGAGTCTTTCTGTAGCACTCCTGGTGGCGCTCCAGGTGGCTTTGGACTAGATTTTGGCTGGAAAGCAGAAGATTTGCAGCTCTTGGAGCAGCTGGCTTTTCACCATGAGTTGTGGGGGAAAGAAATCAGAGGGTTATGGAGCATTGTTGAGACCTATTGTGCCGTAGCAAGGGCTGGATGAAATAATTCAGGGAGCCTCTTCCACGCTGCACACTCTGTCCCGCTGTGCTGGAGCATGGGCTGTGCTGCCTTGTGGCAGCGCCTTCCTGGATTGGGACGTGAGTGAGTACACAGAATTTTTTTTTTCCTATTCACCAAATTGAGGCGGGGAGGGGGGGAGAACAAAAAGCTTTAGTGTATGTCAAGACTTGTAAAAATGAATGTTTATATCTCAGAACTGTAACTGGAAATTGTGTCATGCAACAAAGTTTGAGAGTTCAGACCTTCAGAACAACCTGGTCTTTCTACAGGCTTCCAGAGCCTGATATGAATAAATAATTTAATGGCTGTTAATGGGAATGCTGCTGATTTTGAATCTTAGTTCCTACTGCATTAAACCCTACAGCCAGCTCTGCCCTTAAGGAACATTCTTTCTGCAAGGGCTTTGTATCCATGCAAATGTTATCTGCAGCCTCTGAAGAAGCTAGAGCTACAAAATGGCTTTTGAAAATGTGTAGCACCAGGATTATCACGCCTCGTTTTTTATCAAATTTACACTAACGAAAAAAACAAAAGAATAAAACTCAGGACTTCTCAATATCAAAGTTAAATTTAGAAAGCAGACTTTTTAAAGCATCCTTGCTGGTTGAGAGCTTATTTTTTTACAGCCAGCTTAAAAATCAGAATCTCACAGCTCTCATTATTTTTCTTTTGTGCATCACATGCCTCATATTTTTTTACTGTCCTCTTCTAAGTAAAATGATCCCCATGGTGCTCTTAGTTTCTCTGTATTCCTCTAAATGCACAGGCTTGTTGCATGTATTTCTGTGTGTATTAGCAGTTTGCTACTATGCTTTGGTTAGGTCAGAAGAGATGCAGTAGTGCACAACTAGTAAATAAAATCCAATGATTTTATGAGCATTCTGCCACTTACCTGATTGAATTTCTGCTTCATAGGTTTTCAACTTCTGAATGCTTTTGGTGTTGTGAAATGCACTGGCAATCCTTCACGGCTACACAGTTGCCCTGTGTGAAAGATTTGGACAGGGTGAGACCCTCTGTGCCTGTTGCTGACCCCAACACCATAGACTATAGGGACAGAAGTCATTGTTCAAGTCTATTAGTATGAATAAATCATCAGATAAGAGAATTTTGCTAAATCATTCTGCTTCTATGAAGTCCCCTGCCTTTGGTTGAGTTAAATCAAACACTTTGGGACAGGTTTTCTTTGTGTCTTTTTCATTAGCAGCAGAAGTTATGTTCCCACAGGACTTCTTCTCCTTTGTTTGCTTTGTTATGAAAGTGATGATATCCATTTTAATTGAAACATTCGTGATTCAGTGTTTATTTCTTGAACAAAATGTGTGGTCCGGCTTTAGTGATTCTTGGAGAATCCAATTCTGCTCTTGTTGCTGCACTAATGATTCATGAAAACTATGAATTATTGTGGATCATAAGAAAGGTCTGTTATGCCCATGCGTTAATGTGTTCTCATTTATGTTTTTGGGGGGGGAGAAGAGGGCTCAATTTTGGTTTTTTTCTCCTCCTGTTCTGGAGTAGAACATAAGAAAGTGGTAATGACACGTTCCTTCCTCAGTGATATAGTCAGGACAGCCCTGAGGTTTCCTTCCCCCTTTCAACATGTTTACCAGAACAGATAAACAAGATTGCTTTAAAATTTTTCAGGCTAAGAAAAATATTTTCAGACCTCTGAAGGATCCAGCTGTGACCCATAGTAAACTCCAGGGCTTCTGTGAGCAAGGTGCTGAGATAAAAACAGGCAGTCTTAACAACTGACCTTTTGTATTATTATTGCTGATGTGGCTGTTTCTCATTGTGGATCTTGGTGGTAAGTGCTGTTTGGAAGCCATACATCCAGTATGGCTATGATTCTATGATTCTATAATCATAAAGAAATAATCTGAAGTGTAAACTCTGTATGGCAGGAGATGGGGACCTTGTGTACAGCCACTGCCCGGGTTCCAGCATGCTGCTCCCAACCTGTTTCCAAGTGCATGTTTAGATCAGAGAGCGCACAGAGCCCTCAGCGCTTTTCAAGGATCAGAGTGTGCTCTAGGTTGCCGACAGTTCACAGCCACCACGTGCCTACTTTATTATACCCTGTTGCAGTAAGCCAGCTATCCCAGCCATCTCTGGGCTTAGTGTTTTAGTTCAGACCAGGACTGCACTTTTGGAGCAACCCCTCCAGTCACCTTCACACACAGCTCTGCAGTTTGCACCACAGAGTGGTCATAGGCTGTGCCACACCAGATTCCTTTGGGATGAAGCTAGACTGAAGGGTTCCCTCCAGGAGTGCTTCTAAGGTGCCAGATATTCAGGCCATGGGAGCAGAAAGCAGCTAGATCAGACCAAATCCATCCTGAAATGTGTATGGTGAAAGTGTCCAGTTCTTGCTACCAACAGTTACACTCTACGCATTTAGTCCTACATTGTAGACGCAGCCTCTGTAAAACAAAATCAAATGTTGTAAACCCTGGATCTTACTGAGAGCACATGCTTCAATAAATAGCTACAAATCAGAAGTAGATGTTTTTAACTCTGGATTGCTTTATTGATGTATTTGGGGTCATATAATTTAAAGACAGTGCACAGTCTTCTGTATACTAGTAGCACAATAAAATGGTCTCCTGATTTACTGTACATTGTGCCAAATGGAGTTAGCGTGTTGTATTACTCTCTCTAAAGTGGCTGTATTATCTTAGATTGGAAGATGCAGTCATTAGTTGGCTTCTGAACAGGATCAGATGCCAAAGCTAATCTGAGTTCTCTAGCAAAGTGTGCAACAGAGTGAGAAATTTCACTATAGCCACTATTGCAAAATCCCTGATGATATACTTCCATCTGTCTGATTCCTGGGAAGCAAAGCTCAGCTACGATGGGTCACTTGGCTGCATACGCTGGAACAGTAAGATCTAAGCTGTGGCATAGTTTGTGTCCATTTGAAATGTTTGTGCATTGTCCACTGGTTATTTCACATCAAAAGGAAACTGACAGAGAAAGAACAAGTCAGGTTGTCAGCACATAAGCATCATGGAAATCCATTCAAGGTATAAATAAGCCTAGTCTTCTCTGTGATGTTGTTTTGGGCTGATGGATTTGTTGACTCTTTCAGGCTATGCAGAGGTATTGTTGTCCATGTAGATGGGACTTCTATCGCAGCAGAGTTGGCTGATTTTCTCAATTTCCAGAAAATAAATGAACAAAGAGCTGTCTGTTCTTCATGCCACTTTCTTTCTTCTCTCCCAAAAATGTTCTAAGGAGCTGGAGGCTCATTCATTCCTCAAGCTGAATATCCCTCTATTGTATACAAACAAAGATAGACTCTTCATACACAATGAGCAATTTAGAGGATATTAGATGGAACACTAGCCCAAAGTGTCTGCCTCAAGGACATGGATCCTGGAGGAGTCAGGATGAGCAGAGGAGCCTGCTCTCCGGAATTAAAATCCAATGCCTCTGTTACATGACAGGTGTTTACCAACTAGCTCTCTCCACTGGCAGTAAATGATGCACAGGACCAACAGAAATGTGCCTGCCAACCCCTCTTCACAGTCTTCCTTCATAGCACGTACCCACCGTCACTGGTGCTTGGGATGTTGAAGTGTTGGGCGTGGGGTTTGCTGGGCTTCAGTAAAGCAGGGCCCAGCGAAAATGGGGCAGACATCTCAGGGTCACCCTGACAGATATTAAGGAAGCACCACTGACCTTTTTTTACTGTCTTTGTCAGCAGAAGTGTTGCTGGGACCCAGACTTTAAGGCACAGATCTTGGTGGGTTCCCTTTGGCTCTCCCCTTGGCCTCCACCCAAGAATATACCCTGTTTTCTTTCCTCTGTGTAGGCACTGCAGCAGCTGGTGCAAGGGGAAGGGAAAAGTCACATGAATTGTCACACTTGATAACATTTCGTCTTGATTGTAGAATCCTGCCTGTCCAACACCAGCTCACCCCAGCCTCAGTTGATGCTTTAGACCACAGATCTTGCTGTTAATTGGCCAGTTGTAGCCAACCTATCAGTAAATTGTCAAAATATTAATAATCTAGCACCACTCATTTTCAGGATGAAAGTTTTAGCAGCGAAGAAATTGAATTTCTAGCCTTGGTCATGACAGCTTTGAAATTCGTTTGAGGCAGGAGAGATTTTTCCAGCATTTGGAAAGATAGGGAGAGTGTCAGAGATGGTGTGTTTCCACCGAGTCTTGTAGTTTGAATTTAAGAGTCGAAGCAAAGAAGCTATCTCAGTACATCAGCAGCTTGCTTAGGGTTGTAATAGGCCTGGTGAGCTCCTTGGCAAGTCCTCTTATCTTCTGCCCACGTGATGTGTTACTTGAAAAAATGAGAGAGACAGAAAATTAAGCTATACAGAAAATTGAGCTAAAGCCATTTGCTTTCTTCAGACCTGGGCTTTGTGCAGGGCTGCACCGTCGGATGAGAACCAGCCCAGTTTTGTCTGTGTGGTAAAACACTGTCCACTCGAGATTCCACCTGGCAAGGACTGGGACTCACTCACAGTCTCCTTCTCCCTGGCATTGTTGTAACTGCAATATTTCCTTCCTGTCAGAAAGAGAAGGTGTTTGCCTAAGAAACTGAACTGGAACCCAGGGGAAATAAGTTGCTTTACTAGCTCTGATGCCTCTTGTTTTACAGAACATCCAGCAAGTCCATTGGTCTTGCAGTGCTCAGGATCTCAGCACAAGAATGTAGAAAATAAGAGGACTTTCCTGTACTCCTGTCATGGTGAAGGCATTTTTATTAAATGCCCAAAGCATTCATACGCTGGTTTGAGCCTTTGAGGGTAATTTTAATATAAATAATAACATGATAAATATAATATTGACTGCTGTTTTTCCATTAAGATTTTATTTTGACTATCAGAAGAAAGTAGTACCATATTTATAAATGCATAGTAATTTGTTTATACATGGTTATTGTTACCAACCATAACAAAAATAGCAATGTTGCAAAAGGAACCAAAGGCCACAAGTCAATTCATTGTGCACTGTTCTCAGGCTCAAACTGATGCCAAGAAACTCTCTCTGGCCCCACAGAGAGATCACAGGTTCAAAGCATCCCATCTGGCTCTGTGTCTAGGGTTCTTAAATTATTATTTTTCTTCATAGTTATTTCAGGCTTTAGCAGATGAGGCAGTATGATACTAATTTAGGAAATCTGTTTTTCCTGTATGCAACTAACATATCTTCATCTTGTCCCATGATATTATCTCTGAATGCAAAGATGTATTTCTGGATACTGTTTTGGAATAAGCAGAGTTGATAACATTGTTACCAATTTCAGACACTTTGTCAGAAAAACAGAATGCAGTGAAGACAATGGCTGAGTTGGAATTCCCAGGTTAGAAGTTATCCTGGGGTTTCACTAGAACCCCAGGCTACCAGGAATGCAATACCAGAGACAGTGCTGTCAAAAAACCCAAAACCCTCCATAGGACACAGTTGCTTTTCCAGAACAGTGATGCTGAACTGGATGGGCCAAGTGCCATGTCGATGATCTCTATTCCAGTACATAGCAGCTCAAGATTTCAAAAAGGGTTTAAAATTCCTGCTTCAAATAAGAGAAATGAAAAAAGTCAGATAATTTAAATCCAAATGTTACCTTATATTTTAAAAACAGAGGACAGAAGTTTATTCTACCCAATGAACCTGAATTTGGGGGTCAACTATTAAGAAAAAAACGAAGCAAAGGACAGAATATTTCCTTTGCTCTGTGTGCCCCAACAATGAGTTGCTTGATGTGCAGGCCTCCCCAGATAACAGTGTAGACAGAGCTGTGCTGACATTGGTACCCAGATCTTTCTCCCAGAGCCTGTTCTCTCACCCAGCCTACCCAGGCTCTCCGGGGAGGTGTGGAAGTGAGCAGCCTGGCTTGTAGAGTCGTTGCAAGTTATGTTCTTGTGAGCGCTCATAAAGTTGAAAGCTCTATTCCTGCCAGGATTGCATGAGCACGTCGCCAAAGGGCAATGCAGTGAATTTGGGCATTTTTGTCTTTATGAAACAGTTGGGAAAAATTTGCTTGCACAGTGAACAGACCAAGAGCTGAAAGCAAAAGAACACAGTACTGAGGTATGGTGGGATGGACAGGTCTGGATTTGGATCTCCAAAGCTGATTAGATGCAACTGCTTTGTAGCCAAGTGTGAGATTGTAGCTTGTGTGGATCTGTATGAGCTCATTTTGGTCTAGGTAACCACTCAGATGGGGCAGAATGGAGCTCAGCATGTCTTGCAGAATTTGCCACGGGTTTTGGTCAATGCTCTGCTGTGCAGATGTCTGCATCTGCCTAGGCAGATGTCCTTGCTGCTGCAGGGTTACCTTGGGCTTGTCCATGCTGCAATCACACTTTTGTCTCCAGCATTCACAAACTTCCTCTTGGGCGATAAGGATAATTTAATCAGTCCTTGAACATGAAAAGGTACTTTAGGACAGCTTGTGTCCACCTATAAAGATCTGCAGCTTAATTATAGAGGCTCATCCAGCACTTGGTATTTTTGCCTGTCTAGGAGTACTGGATCAACTTGCCAGGCGTAGCAGACTTGCACTCTGCCTCTTGCAGGGGTGTTTTAAAGTAAAGCCAATTGAACAAGTATGTACCTTGAGCACAGATGTTTCTCACAAAAGTGAGGGCAGATAGCCCTCTAGTTATATTTTTCAGAGGCAGTAGGTTAGACTGCTTGCTAGTGGTACTTCTCAGCTCCTAGAGCTGGGGACCAGATCTGCATGGATGGTGATTTATTTGAAAATGTGCTCCCTCCAAGGCCGCAGATGGTCTAGGCAGAGTCAGAATACTTGCAGATACCATATAGTCTCATCAAGTGAGGCTCTGCTCTGCAGCAGGGCTGTACCCTCCCATGTAGCAGCTTGTTATTTTAAAATGTATCTGCTCTCTCCTACTTCTAAAAGGCCACCAAGAAGACTTGTCACCAATTTCTTATGGAGCTAGAAGGGGGAGGAAAAGTGGAGTGTGAAGAGTAGAATACCACCTGCCATCTGGACAAAGATGTGATGAGATGTAAAGACGGCATGCACATTTGCGGTTCTTGATCACATGCCAGGAGAGAGCTCAGCTACAATTATTTTAAAGCATTTCCAGAGAGATGCAACCCTAGGTCATGGAAGAAGCTACACTGAGGCAGGAGGACCCTGAAGAACTCCACCTGGCTGTATGCAAGGCATCCCTGCCTCTGGGACTGCTGCTGTGGTCTGCGTAGGGCTTCTCCTGTGAACAGGACTTAAAGAGTTAAAGACCTGTCCTGGGAATAAGAATGTGCCAGAATGAAGCGCTATGGCGTGAGGTTTGTGGTCACAAATTATCAACTCTTCAAAGATACGTTTAGCCGCTGAATTTTCATAGCTGTAGTTGTGAACTGGGCATTTGCGTTTCACCTGGGAACCCAAATGTGTTAGAGAACCCGGTGTCGTTGTTTATCCACACAGGTCTGTGTGCACTGGTACCAGTGCTGAACATCTCGGTGCTGTTGGATGTGGGGGGTGTTGATTAAACCCTGCTCTGGCTGAGGTCATTGAGGAATGTAGAATGGGCTTTACTGGGTAAAGAGCACCATAAAGCAGATGCTCTTCTGCGATGTCATCCTTTTCCCTGGGATGGAGTAGTACTTAGGCAGACATAGTGCACATGATCCAGTCATTCCATAGTCTGCCTCCACTGCTGATAGCTGTGCTGATATTTGTGATTCCTACTTAATATGTTTTAAATTACTTGATGAGCTCTAAGTATTCTTGCCAACATCAGTAATATCCTGAGCCAGATTCTCTGGGAGGGAAGCTTTGCCGTGCCCTAGGCGTTGGTGCAGTTTAGTGCTGTTATCCCATCTAAAGACCTGGCTCTTCATAAAAGAGAAACCCGTAAGTGCTGTAAACAAAGGAGAACTATTACTCTGGGAGAGTGTTAGTTAGATATTTCAACACTCATAATTAACATCCCTTTCCTAAACTGTGGCACAAACTATTTGCAGAATGGGCTTTTTCTTTTATTGTTGCTAGTTTCAGTGACTAAATTTATTAAGCCATTAGGTTTGCATGTGGATGTGTGTATTTTCTATTTTCCTTTGGGTTATAATAAAAGGAGATCTTGAGCAAGGGAGAGATCTCTTTATTTATCTGTCAAATTTGAGAATGTTTGTAGGGGAATGGCAGACAGTACAAACAAGAAGTGGCCTAGTCCAGGGGGATGCTGAGTGAGCAGCTGGGTTTGAATACAACAGCTAGTGACAGTCTTCTGCTGGCTTCCTGGCTGTCCCTGAGTATTGAGCATGGAAACCTGTCACCATTTCTCCCATGCTCTGGGGACATCAGGGGATTCTGTGTCAGTCAGAGCTTAGACTAAACGAACAAGGGAGCACATTGCTTGCTCTCATGATCAGAACTCAGGAGCTGTTGCCCACAGGGGACCCTTCCTTTGTGCCCTGCGCTGAGGATGCTCAGAGTGCCATGGGCAGTGATGCTCCCAGCCTGATACGGGCAGAGGCTGGCGCTGGTCTCTCTTGCTGGAAGCAGCGCCAGGACTGTCCACTGCCCTGACAGCTCTATGGCTGTGCTGGGGCTGTGGCACCATTGGATTGGCATTTCTTTGAAAGAGCTGAGATGCTGGAGGGAAGACAGTGCACTCCTTGAATACTCTGCAGCCTCACATCCACATGTTTGTGGAGCTTCTCAAACTTTACACACGTGCAAAGGAGAGTACAGTCAAACTTACTATGTTCAGTGCCAAGAGGCTGGGTTAGATTTACCTGACCGGGGTAGGTAAAAGCTGAGGCAGATTAGAGAAAAAAGATCTGTCCTCTCACATATCACCCCCAGCCTGTGCTGCAGGGTAGCAGACGGGGCCAGACATTCCCAACACTTCCCTGAAGGATCAGAGTGACCCAAGTGATATAGAGATTGGCTTGTGCCTGGAAGTCCTGTCCACGTTTCCACATGCAGATGGCAGGAGACACTGCTGGGATCAAGGACAAGTGAAACATCTTGTTTTTCTAAACCAGACACAGCTTTTGGGGCAATCCATGGTACCTTATACCCTCCCTCGGCAGGTCTGACACGCTGAATCCCCCCCTGATTTTCTGTGTGATAGCTACCAGTTTATTTTTTTCTAGATTGTGCAATAAACATAGATTTAGCACAAACCAGACCTATGTTTGTTTTTCAAAGCAAATATAATTACTCTTCTTACTGGAATTGCCTTTGGTTCAAGGGATTGGAATGAGATACAGAAAACAAGTTGCAGGCAGATGCTAATCATTTTGCATGTAAATTACTAGCATTGCTTTTACAAAGATTTCGTGCAGGTTTCTACTTTAACAATAAAAAAAATCTGCTTTTTCAAACTGCTTTCAGTAATAGACATTTAACAAAATACCTCAAGCTGTAAATCGTACATGTATTTATGTACTTTGTATGCAAAAATAATTTAGTCAAAGACATATTTCACGTGAAGATAAAATCAGACAAATTTTCCTTTTTTTTCCATCTCAAAATCACAAGCATATTTTCTGATGAGGAGAACTGGTGGATTTTCTGAGTGAGCTAGGTTCATCATGATGCTGACAGGAGACCAAGAGCTCTGTGGATTTTGTGCACAGAAAATAGAGTCACAATTTATTTCTTTGTTTAAAGACTGAACATAGATTGGCGATTTAAAGATGAAGCCATCTGTCCTCGCACTGTCCTGTACCTGGTCATGCTGTTTCTGTCAAGGAGGTAGGAAAATAAGTGAGTGCTGTTCATCATAAGCCTGTTTCAAAAGGTCCCTGCACCAAGTGAGAGAGTGAAGTGGGTGCTCCTGACCCCAGAGCTCACCATTACCATTGGAGGAGGATGTCCTTGTGTCCCATCAGAAGCACAGGGAGGACATAGCCTGAGGAGGATCCCTCTGCTGTTTTTATGGGATGAAGAGAAAGTATTGGTCTTCAGGTCTGCCCATCTAGCACATTCCATGAACACTGAAATAATATTAATATTTTAAAGAAAAAGAAAAAAGCTTGCAAGCCCCAGAGGTCTGGCCAATAGATCAGTGATTTTCCAGAAACACCTTCAGTTACCTCAGATTTCAGCCTGTGCAGCAGTGGCTGCTACAAACTGCTTCATTAGTGTGAAGCCTGTTCTGCTCACTTGCACTTTCCTCTTTCTTCCTGGCTCTTCTCAGCCCCAGACAAGAGAAACAGCAGTTCCCATCTGATTTGACATAATTGCCACAATTAATTTTGACAGTAAATCTTGTAGAGAGGTTCTGCCATTAATATCCCAATAGCCTTTTGTTATTGGTAGCCTCAAAGCCATAAGCAAAAGGTACGTGCAGAAACTAAGTGGCATGATGCACTGAAGGCTTGATGTTGGCCGCCAAGAACATATCAATGAAGAAAAACTGAAGGGTTTGCATACTAAAGAGATTTAGAGGACACTCCAGATATCCCCAGGCAGTGTTTGGGAGGGTAGCCTGTGTCCTGCTCGTCTGTCCCATCTCCTTTCTGGTCAACTTTTCCTTCTCCATCGTCTTGCTCATTGTGTCACATCTGCCTGTGATAGATACCTGGTGCTCAAACATGTGAAGAGCCTGCAACATGTCAGTTTGGTGGTAGAATGAATTGTGTTCCCGGCGTGTGCTTGTTCCTATGGGGAACAGTGGGGCACTAGCTGTTGCTGATGAGGTGATACACATAAGAAGGAGGATAATAATGAATAAAAATGGCATTATCTGACTAGAACTTAGCTGTCAGATCCGTGGGTTTACTAAACTTCCAAATGAGCAGAGATGGGATGTTTCTTGGTGGTCTTGCTATGGTTAGTGTCCTGAAGTGCTATTTCAACCGAATTGTGGGGGATGAGGAATCAACCAGCCAACTCACAAAAACAGTGGGACAGTCTTATTTGTTTGTGGGAGAGGTTAAACGTTTAAAGGAAATCACTATTTTTGCTTTATTTTTCTTAAGTCTTCATTAGGTTGATGTCTTTAAATGCATTTGCTTTAAATTAATATTTTTACTGCTTTATTGGTACAAGTGGATGTACAAAATGGCACCTGCTTTTATGAACTACTACTGCATGTTGTAGAATATTATACTGCAGTAATATTAAAATAGATATTTATCTGAATACGTGATTTTCAATTACTTTAAAATAAAATCTAGATTTTTTTTCTTTCTTTCTGAATCAAGATTTCCAAAATGCATTAGCTTTTGTATTTCTTCCTCACTGAAAAATAAAAAGTCTTTGTTCCATGCTGAAATTAAAACAGACATTGATAATCCATATACCTCCATGTTTTGGTGAAGCTGATAGCTACCCTTCACAGCCTACCAACTTTTCAGTCCCTCTAACGAGAACTCTCTTGATGTGTTTTTATTGATGGAGTGACGAAGGCATGGGAGAGGGTACTGAGTTGTCCAGCGTGATTTTGGAGATGCTTTCCATCATGGGCCTTGCTGCCTGGCCAGGCCTGATGCCAAGAGAGCCCCGAGCCAGCCGATGGCAGCCGCCGCTGAAACCTGCCGGCGCCCCGTGAGCTGCGTCTTCCCAGGCAAGACAAAGCCTGGAGATAAAGAAGCAGATTTAAGGAGTGCTTAAACACTGATCTTTGGGGAAGCTACTTCAAACACTGCTTTATAGTGCTCTAAGTCATCTAGATCTCTCTTAACTTGTTTCACTCTCTTCTTAAAATATTTATTTCTCCAGCAAGGAAGACTCCCCTCAGATAGGGCAAGATGACCTGTTGGGCTGATGGTGTTTCCATCTGTGTGGTGCTAACAATTGGTGCAAACTTCACGTGTGCAGCACAGCGCTCTGCCTTCTGCTGTGCATTATATTCTGTGGCTTCAAGCCTGCCTGGCTCCGTAGGTCTGTTGCACGCTGGGTTTCTTTTCAGGCCAGCAACACTCTCTATAACCCCCAAAGCGCTTGGTAACACATACCTGAGTGTTGCTGAATGTTCAAAATGCTCACTCTTAAATGAGGTCTGCAGTAAATAAGTGGCATTACTCCAGATGCTGTGCTCAGATGTTGGTCATGGGTTTTCCATTAGCAAGGTTGGAGAAGCTCCCAAAGACCTTTGAGTG
>NW_009715299.1:44611-59797 GCF_000703405.1 Apaloderma vittatum
TATTGCTCACATGTCACAGCAGCTGCCTTCACTCACGGGGCTCCAAGGTACCTTCTCTGGGTCCTACAACAAAGGATTTTTTTGTTGAAACACTGTTTCATCAGCAAATACATATCCATTGTGGCTTGAGCTTTTTTTGCAAGATTGTCATAGTTTTAAGGAAAGCAGTAGGAGAATTTGTTTGGTCAGGATGAATATTCTGCTCAAAGTCTGGGGAAAAAAACAACCCACCAAGAACCACATCTGACTCAGTGAAGGTTTGGGAGCCCAACTGCCACCATCCAATGGCCAGCCAGCTCTTTTAAAAGAGGTTTGGTATTTCCCTGATGTTAAATTAATAAAAGTGACGGTGACATGACAAGTTTTGGTCCATAGCTCAGTGTAGTTTATTCCTTGAGACTTTATGCAAAGCCAGCACAAGTGACAAAGGCACAGCCACCCCTGCAGCCAGCACAGGCTCAGGGATGTCTCGGGCAGACCCATGTGTCCTCTGTGCCTGGGCAGGTGTGGGATCAGTTTGTGGTACGTGTCAGAAATCTTCAAAGTTCCTTCTCTTTATTGAAAGGTTTCAAGGCTTTGTGCCAGCATTTCCTCCCATTGCTTTTGAAAATAAATAAGCTGTTTACTTACTTTTGTGTTCCTGTTTCTCTGAATCCACTTAAATGCCCCTGACAAATTGTCTTTTGCCCATAAGAATTTGAAGAAACCTCAATATCTTAGACAACCACTGCACATATCTTGCCCATCACAGGCAAGGTCAGGGCAAAGCCAGGGAAGGCACTGGGACCAGCAGATGAGCAGCAACGCTCTCTCTATCTCTCAGCTCTCTTTTTTATTATGCCTAGTATTTTGGTCGAAATCCTTACAGGTTCCTGACTTTTCCTGCACATTTTTCATGCATGTTCACTGTAGGCTGTTTTGCAAACCACAGCTCTGCCAAGGAGGGAGAGCCTTCCCTTTCAATGGGGAGTTTTCTAGATGTGTGTTATTGCCAGTAGCTGGTATTGCTGATGCCTGTTGTTTTCTATTGTTAAACTAACTGCAATGTGTGACCATCGTGTATCACTCAGTGATGCCTAATTTAGGAGATCAGTGATTAATTCCTTCCATTGCTTTTTCTTCTCCTTCTCTCTCTCTCTCTCTCTCTCTCTCTCTCTCTCTCACTGCAGGATGTTTTCACACCAGAGTGCAAATTTAAGGAATCTGTCTTTGAAAACTACTACGTTATTTATTCTTCCACGCTGTACCGGCAGCAAGAATCCGGACGAGCGTGGTTCCTGGGACTCAATAAAGAAGGTCAAATTATGAAGGGAAACCGAGTGAAAAAAACCAAGCCCTCATCACATTTTGTACCCAAACCCATTGAAGGTATGGAATCTGCTCGCTCCCTGCATCGGTGGGGAGGAGGAGTTTGCAGCATCAGATCTGGGGCTTCCTGAATGAGGGGGTTGGGCTGCAAAAGCAGAAAGCAAGGAGTATTTATAATAGTTCAGAAAGGTGTTGGGCTACACTGCTGGCATTTCATCTGCTTTCCTTCCCGCATAATAAACTTTGCGCATTGTCCCAAAGGGGTTTCTCACCTTTGGGGTGCTAAAGGATAAATTTAAAAACCCACATGAGAAGGTTTCTTGTCGCATGTAGAGTCGATAGAGATAGGATTTATCTCACATGATTTTAGACTTTGGCATTCTGTTTATGGTAATGTAAGAGCTATGCGTCCTACCAGCACAGTTTTGGATGTACTTTGTAGGTCTACCCTAGGATGACTTAAATTTTGCTCATATGTAAAGACATCCTACTTAGTCGCTGAGGATAGAGAAACCTTGTCATAGATGTCCAAAGTTAGATGCGATGTTGTCATGCCATATGTCTTCATCACAGCATGGGGCTTCAGTGAAAGTCATGGAGTAGAAGTTCTGCCCTCCTGCTGCTGGCTGTACACCATGGGTACATGGTGCCATGGGCTTATGTCAGCACATTTTGCTTTTTATCTGTTGGCCCCTGATAAATGGAGAGATGTAGCGTGATTAGCCTAGTACTGAACAGGTACTAACCTGATTCTGGAAACAAGGAGATAGATATCCATATTGTAAGAGTAGAGAATAGCCTGGACCCTCTTGTCCGGTGCTTGTTTACAACAGCTTTTCTGCAGCCAGGAGCCTTTTCTTGTTTATCTGAGGCATTACTGAGATTGGTGCCCTAAGCCATCATTGAGTTTTGATAAGGAGCAAGACCTGCTTCAGGCATAGGGACAGTCACCAGCTTATCTTCTGTCTTCTCCTTTCCTCTCCTGCCTTGGCTGGGAGGAGAGTCTCTTGCAAGTGCTAGCTTTCACAGCTGGGTTTCCAGCTCCTTCTGGTATTTCTTTGCTGCCTGGCTGAGTATTGGCACTGCCCAGCGGGTTCCTTTCAATCCAGGCTGCTTTTTTGATGTAGCCTGCGTGGCGTCTGCTGAATGGCTCAATAGTTGTCTTCTGCATGCATTAAACTAGACCATTCCTGTGGCTCTCCTCATGGAAAGCCTTGCCTTAACAGAGGTGCCTGACTCACAGCAGAGTTCTCATTGCAGCAAATGCTGCTCTGGCTTTCATTTTGAAAAATTCAGCCCAGCCCGAGAGCTTCCCTTTCCTGCAGTTGCGTCCTCCCACGCTTGCTTCAGTCACAGCTGTCACATAACCTCCCGAGCGAGTGAGCGCTTTGGAAGTTGGCAGCCAAATTAAGGGCTCCTCCACCCCTTCCCTCCTCCACATGCTTTGCAGTCAGCCTCTTCAAGCACTGCTGCATCAAAGAGCTGGCAGTCTCCCAAGCTGAGGCACGTGTCAGCTTCCCAAAGCGTTCAGCTGTCTGGGATTGTGACTCCAGACGGAGGACTCTGTTCCCAAGCCTAAGATCCACTGTAGGTAGCAGAGGCTTGTGGGGAGGGTTGGAGTAAAACGCCCTCCGCTCCACGTGACTTCTCTGTGCTACATCCATCAAAGTCTCTGTGAGCAGAGCTTGCAAGCAGAGATGTTACAGACAAGGGGCAGTTGCTACCCTGTTTTAGCAGCTTCTTTCTCTTCGTCATGTCTCCAAGGCAGTACTGAAAGCACTCGCCTGCTATATTTGCATGTCCCTTCTGCTAAATGCTGTGGCATGCCCCAGCGTGTGGACTTTGCTGCGTATTCAGGGCTGTGCTTCACAGCTCCCATCTGCAGTAACACACCCAGGTTTCCTTTTGGTGTGGTACCAGCAGCAGCATTAGCCCTGCTGATGACTGACCCAGTAATACATGCAAGCAGGATTCTGGTCCTCTGGGAAGGAGGAGTGTTGCATAGGTTGCAAGGAATCGCTTCCTCCACCCCTTCAATGGGTTGCCTCTGAGACGAAACTTCCCAATTGTTTGCCTTGTGCAGAAAAATTATGCAGCAGCTTAGTGAAGAGAGCCTTTGCAGGGAAAGGAAACACAAAAAAGGCCCAGATTGTTTCAGGAGCTCATTTTGACTCCTGTGACTTCACACTGCTTTCTGAATTCAGACACCATCTCCTCAAAGTTGCAAATGGGCAATAAACTAGTAAATAAATATGAAATATCCTCCAAAGTAACTTCTGAGGACTACATAGGTGTACGTGTGCACATATACACAGTGGTATCTGTTTATGTTTGTTATATGTGGCTTTTAGCAGCTACAGCTTTATGCTGTGCTAATCCCACAGGGTATTTTGACTCCTGTAGATTGTTGGAATGGTGGAGATGTTCTGTGTCAAAGTCACTAGATACCAACTGGAAAAGTTCTGGGGGTTAAGTTGATAGGAGGGTTTTTTTAGTTTGGTAGGATTTGTTTGTTTTGGGGAATAGCATTAAGCTTAATCAATATGAAAGCACAAAAAACTTACTAAGTAATAACAGGAGAAATGTTAAGTTCCACTCCCATCTGTGCACAGGCAAAGCCAAGGCAAACAGCCTGGCAAGCAGCATTTAACATACTGTGTGGTGCCAGTTTTGGTTAAAAACACACATACGCAACACATTTCTCTCGATATTTTTATTTCTGATCACTGATCATTCGAGCTAAATGAGCCCTTAAAGTGCAGGCATATAGGTTGAACCAGATTGCACAAGAAATTAGCTTGAGCATAATTGTCACTTGGATACCAAGAAATCTTTTAAAGCAGTTTCAGTCTCTTAAGTGTCTGTAGTGATTAGTGCTGGACAATCACTTCTGTCCACAGGGACTCTTGTTTTACATATTCAAACCTATCTCAAACAATGGAAGAATTTACAGTCACTTAACTGAGAATTTTAACAGATGCTTATTGTGGACGTGCTCTGTCATTTAATTTTCCTGCTCCTTGAAGACATAATTTCCAGATTGCTCTCCCAAAACAGCTACATTTCGTCTCTCACCTGGCCCAAGCCAGAATGCGTTTGGGGTGGTAAATCTGGCCAGACAAAGCAGAAGATGACTCTTCCTCCATCTGAGTGAGCAGAGCTGCCCCTAATTCCAAATTTGTGGTGCTAGAGCCCTCATGACGTGAACATGTCTGAGATATGAAGGTGACCTGTTAATGACTAGTCTGATCCATTCATTATCACTGATGTGTATCTTTGTGCAAGGAACAGCAGCCAGGTCTTTCCAGAATGTTTTTCCAGGGATGTAACATCCCAGTTTAGTTAAAGCAGAATCCTCCGATGTTGCAAAGAAGTACAAGACACTGTTGAGTAGGAATATTTAATAGGGCTAGTGAAAATGCTTCAAAAGGTGTCACCTTAATCCACAAAATATCCTAAAAAGTGTTCTTAAAACAACAAAACAACAAAACCCCACACTCTGTTAAGGGTCTGTCTTTCAAGTGGGCAGGCTTTGGTATGTTTTCTGTCCTTCACAGGCTCACTTGTTCATCTATCAAACTCCTAATCATCTTACTAGATGGCAAATGCAGTGTATCTTAACCATGCTTTTTCTTGGCTTTTTGTCACCCTATGCTGCATTTCTTACCTGAACAAACTGTGATTCCATCTGGCAGCATCCTGTACATTTAGCTGCCAGATAGACGCGAGCTCGAACACCTCCGAAATGCATCAGCTGGGACTAGGTTTTAGAATACGGTAATTAGAGGCAGAAAATGATGGTGCATAATCACTTGCTCCCTCCTGCCCCTAGCTGCTGCTTAGGCAATTAATTCTCTCCACCGAAGCATCAGCTAATGCAGCCGCTACTGCAGATACCGACACCGGTCGCTGTGGCATCCGTCAAGAGAAGGAGCCCGTTTCCTGGGCTGCTGGCCAGGGCATGTGGGCCCAGCCCTGCCCAGCCGCTGGTCCAGGCTGCCACCAGCCGTGTGGTGATCCTGCAGGGCTAACGACCTGGCTGCCTGCTAAACGGCAGCGGGGGGAAAATTTGGTTGCTTGTAACTTGCTATGGTCCGAGGCAAGGAAAGCCAGGAGTGAAGCTGGAAGGGTGGGATATATTTAAGGGCATTTAATAAGCATTTCCCTGTATTCTCGAGGAGTTCTGTATTCTCAACTTGCAGAAATGCCAAGTGAGAAATACTAGGATCAGGATGCAAAACAGTGTGTGCTTCCCAAACTCAGGCAGTCCCCTGAAGCAGCACACGGTGATTTCAGCTTCCCTGTGTGGGAGGTGTGCCAGTGCTGTGCCTGGGAAGAAGCAATGAGACTGGGACCCTGTGCCAGCGCAGAGGCAAGATATTGAGCTGTTCCTGGGTGACAGGCAGCCCCCTCCATGCCTTTGCCTTCAGGAAGGGTGCTCCCCACCTTCTTCATTGCTTGTACCCCCAGTCTCCTTCCTGCCTAATTTGCGAGTTGTTTCTGTGTGTAAATTGTTTCACTGTGTGTGCCAACTACAGGTGCTACTGGCTAGCAGGGAAGCAGCGAATTAAAAGCCACAAGAACCAGATATGGGCACAGCTCTGCTGCCGCTCGCCCCCTTCCATTTATGCCTCTGGCTTTTTAAGCAGATCAAGCTAGTGGCACTTTCCAATTAAAGCATGAATTTGGATGTGTTGATTAAAATCTGGGACATAGGAGCTCATTATCTGATTGAGGCTCCAAAGCATTATCTTGGTTTCCAGACATTAAGGGCTGTATTTGGCTTGGCGTGTGGGTGTGGGTGGGTGGGAGAAGCAAGGCAAAGCAGGGAGGGGACTCTTGTTCTTGCCAAATTGCTCATCCTTCCAAAGCTGCCGTGTGCTATGTGCACCAGCAGACATCCCAAGCATCCAGGCATGCAGTCACACTTCTGCTAGTTTGCCTTGATGCAGCAGGGGACAAGGGCACAGTGTCTTCACACACACATGCACAGAGACCCCAAACAGACCTGCAGGTGAGTGCTGCTAGTCCTGAACCACAAAGATGTACTTTAAAGATGTGAGCACTTAAAACAGTCCATTTGCAAACCCCTCCGCCTGGCTCTGTGACTAACATCTCCACGCGTGAGTCACGCTCAGGCTTCCTCGGTACAAGGAGTAACAATCTGCAGTCCAAGAGCCAGTGTTGCACAACATGTCACAATGTCCTTAAAACCCCAGGCGTGTGCGGCTGTGCACACACACACACACGTGTGTCTCTGTGCACACACGTGTCATGGTGAGACAGATTAGCAGCTGCTGCTGAGCCGTGGCCGTAGCTCAGCACACACACACAAGCCTCTTGTGTAGGACAATATCCAGGCTCTATCTTGTGCGTGATGCTATAAAATACCACATACATTGATACCGTAGGTGTATCTAAGTACTGAAAATATGCTTGTCCTATGATGCTATAGATTTTCTGGCATGATTCGTTGGCACAGCCTGTCTGGTATGGAGGCTATGACAGCTCTGTCTGAAAAGCACTATGTAAGCAGCCTCCAGCCATGCCCCATGTCAGTACTTGTATCATACACTAGACTGGAAGATAGACTTAGAATTCCTGCCCTATTTCCATGCTAGGTACAGGGTTTCCTTACTTTTTTGCAAATATTGTTTACTTCTGTAGCCTGATCTCTATGCATTACTCTGTGGGCCTTACTAGTACCTCAATGGTTTTACCCAAAGGTCAGGGTGGCAGGCAGGGAGCTAAGGAAAAGCAACGTGTGATGGTCCTGCTGCTGCAGGCTCTGCCTGGGCTCAGCCCTTGTGGTTAAGCATCTGGCCCAGCCTGATGGGTGTTGGGGATGGATGCGGATGCGATGAGCTTAGTACGGGCAGCTGCCTGGGGAAAGAGGTCACGGAGGGCCCCCCAGCTCCAGCTTGGGACCGGAAAGGTCAGGGTGAAGACAACAGTGCACTTGAGGCAGAACTTTGTGTATGGAATGTCAGGGACACTGGAGCAATGCTGGCACAAATACCCAACTCTGCTGGGCAGAGAATAAGGACGGTCATAGAAGTGATATGCATCCTCAATGTCATCAAAAGACTGTTGCTCAGACTAGGAAATCCCAAACGCACAGGTTCTCCTCACTTGTTAACTTTTTCATATGTGTTCTTTAAAATTTTATTAGGTACTTTGCCACAAAAGACAAATTCAGCATCACCAGCTTGCTGAGTGACACTCAACTAAAGGCATGAGGGGCAGCTCAGCAGCTGAAAAAGGGATGAGAGAGCCCTTTTCCTTCTATTGCTGCCATGCTACATGCTTTCCTTACAGCATTCAGACAGCATCAACAGTCTGGGCGGCTGATGGGCAGTTCCTGGCATTGCTTATCTTGGCCCAGACCCATGGGACAAGTTATTAATTTTCTCTTTTTTCTCATTTTCATCCAAAAAATGGCTCCAGTTTGCAGAGCAGTACCTGTCTTGCAGCTGTGCTGGGAGGCTCAGCTAGTGTGTCTGTATTTAAACTGCTCTGAAAGCCTTGCATGAAAAATGCTCTATGGGCAAAGTAATATTTTTTTCACTGCTCATATATTCTTTGCAGTATCCCTCCGATTAATACACAGCTGACTGCTCTTTATCTCTGTCCTGTATTGTTGCACACTACTACAACTGTTTATCTACCTAGGAGTAAAATGCAGAGCAGTAATGCTATTTGCAGCCTGCCTCTAATTGCCAGGATTTATTTGCAGATCAGAGGAGATTATAAATATATGCTCTTGCATCACCTTTTTATACATGGGCTATTTTTTAAATTTCTTCAGATAATTTTCAAAATTTTGTTCTTGTTGATTACCCAGAACCAAAACCTGATGAGCTCTATCCCCTGTGCCTGAGCTCTGTGCCACTGTTTGTGACGTGACCATTTTACAAAACAAACTAGCACACAATCATTTCTTTCCATCCTAATTTTTGCAAAGATCCGGGCGTGGCATTTGCAGTCTGGACCTGCCTTAAATTCTCAACTCCAGTGTGCCTGCCCTTGAGATGCCTTACTCTTTCACTCACATCTACACCCCCTCCATGTTTGCGATGAGCTCATCAGAGATGCTTCCTTTGGTGTGAGATGCTGAGCTGCTCTGGCACACCTCACATGACATGAGGACAGCCATGAGGACTTAGTCTTCCACATGGTGAACTGGATAAATGCTTTATGCTGCATAGGGCTTGGGGATGTGTTATGCCTTGGGCACACGTTGCCTTCTCAGGCTGTCTAGCCTCCAGCAAGTACATTTTTATAGGACACACATTACTTAGCCAGGGTCTGGAGGGAAGGGGCCCTCCCTTTATCCTTTTCTGAGGTGCTTCCAGGTGATCAGACAGAGCTAGGATGGCTCCTGGCTTGTTGGCACTGAACTCATCCCCATGTGTCTGTGCTCATGGCCTTGGCCTTGGCTGGCTGTCTTGATTTACAGGGGAAAAACTAAAAAGTGCTGAGAGCAGACCTCAGCTCTTGGCCAAAGGAGCCAAATGGGCTTGAGCCACCACTTCACATCCAGAGCTTAACACCCAGAAGGCTTGGATGGCTGAGTTGCAAGTGCAGATCTGATTCAAGATTCTCAAGGGCTTCTTGTTGGAGGTTAAGGGCTGGAGACTGGGTAATTATTGGACCTGTTTTTAGACGATAATCAGCATCTTGAGACTACATGGTTCTGTAAACTGGAGTGTTCATTTCATGTAAATGAATATAACATGACAAAGCAGTAACGCACAGAAAGCCTAGAAAGATTTATCTGTGAGAAATCCCCTGTTTCTATCTGCGCCTTTGGAAGAATCCAGAGACAGAGGTTGTGACTGTCAGCAGGGGCAGTTAACAGATCCTGCTTAGTAACAGGATCTGCTTACTGGGTCACTGAGGTTTCTGATGTTTATTTCATGTAAATGAATATAACATGACAAAGCAGTAACGCACAGAAAGCCTAGAAAGATTTATCTGTGAGAAATCCCCTGTTTCTATCTGCGCCTTTGGAAGAATCCAGAGACAGAGGTTGTGACTGTCAGCAGGGGCAGTTAACAGATCCTGCTTAGTAACAGGATCTGCTTACTGGGTCACTGAGGTTTCTGTCAGTGTCTGTGTTTGTATTGGAATTTTAGCCTCGTATACAAAGAAATAGTTCGTTATGGTCACTAACGTCTGTGACTTCAGGGCTGTTAATGAGTATCTTTTCTGTTTGCAGTGTGCATGTACAGAGAGCCGTCGTTGCATGAAATTGGAGAAAAACAAGGACGCTCAAGAAAAAGTTCAGGGACACCAACCATGAATGGAGGCAAAGTTGTTAACCAAGACTCGACATAGCTGACAAATACCCTCCCTTCCTCCAGCTCCTCCCCTCCCACCCACCTACCCACCCCACCTGGCGAAACCACACTGAGACAACGACAACTGAGCAAGGCAGGACCTACCGGTAGTGGCTAGGAGTCCGAACTCCAGAATCTTTGTGTAGGACGAGGAAATTGAATCTCAGATCCTGCCTGTTGCAACGTTTTAAAAAACAAAAACAACCAAAAAAAAGTGAAGAAAAAAATGTTTTAAATCAGGACTCCATTAACATTTTCAAAAGCAAACTGTTTGCTCTGTGATCAAAGGGGGAAAAAAATCTCATCTCTGCATAATAATAATAATAACAACTAATAAATATAATAATAACAATAATAAAGATGTTACCTTTAAAAATAAAACAAAGCTTTTGGAAAATTGAACTTAGCATATGATGTGCGAGAAACTTGGGAAACGCAGCCTGGGACTGCTTTCTGTCTTTATACTTTCACCTCACGTTCCCATCACTGTTTTCTCCGTCCCTGCGTCCCTGGGGATGGATGGGATTTTTCACAATGCAGGAAAGGTAGGGATGGATTATGACTGTGTTTGCTCTGCTATCAATAAAATATGGCCTGTCCAAATTAGGAGTCTGACAGTTATGGGCAACAAACTAGCTACTCTGTATTCAGCTTTTTCCATCTACATTCAAACACTGTGTAGTTATTTGTTGCTAGTGTCACTGTGTGAGTATGTTTGACCCAAGTCTGGCATTTTATGCCTTTTTATCATAATTATTTATATTTACAGGCTTGTTTTACCGTATAAGTTATCAGGAGAATTTCAGAAATGAGTTTCCAGATCTCGCAGGATGAAGTGATCATATTTATTAGGGGAGAGTTAGATCATGAAGGGAAGGAAGGAGTGCTGATTGCTTAAAAATACAGAACAGAGCAAGAAACGGTACTGAAATCTATGCTGTCAGATGGGAATGATGAGGCATGTGCTATGTGAGAGGCTGGCAGGGATTGCAGTGAAGGGAAGAGTAGTGTGGGGAGTGAGTGGGTGGGGTGTACAGAGGAGGGGGCAGCTACAGGGGAACACAGAGGGTTGTACATGTCCAGCAGTGCCAGAGTGAGGAGAGGCTGCTGCGTCCTTCTAGCAGAAGGGCTCTCCCTAAGTGTTACAACTTCACACATCTTGTTTTACACATATTCAAAGCCAAAACTACAAACCCCTCTAATCCAGTGCTTTACCACTGCCATGCCTGTTATGGGATGAGAACCTCTGAGATGCTGCAGGAACCTGGGTATGGCTGGGGGCACCCGTCTCGCAAGTGCTTCAGATGCCGGAGAAGTGCTTCAGAGGTAATAAATTCGTGGCTAGGGAAAGGCAAGGAAGAGGGCAGTGGGGTGAGGGATGCTCAGTGCTGAGCCCATCTGCAGCAAGTCTCTCCTTGTCTGGTGCTTTCCTGGTAGTCTGGGGGGCAGTCACTGGTGAACCACACATCCTCGATCCCATGGAGGGGGGGATACTGAAATAGGGCCCACACACATTAAATTCCATCTGATCTCTTTCGACACCCAGGGCCTGCATGCTGAAGCAGCGAATCGTAGAGGTGATGCAGCTGCTGTCACAGGAACAGGCACTGCCCTGGCTGAGGCACCTGGGAAGGTTTTTGCTGCTGTTATAGCTCCCGTAAGAGTGAAAAGCAAAATGAATAAACAAATGCCGAGAGGCCTGGAGGGTGTTAACAGGTGAGAATGGCTCATTATACAAGAGGAAACAGCTTAAAGCCTTGCTGTTAAAAGCCAGCCAGGAGTGTGTGTCATTCATAAATTATGGGCATACATGAAATACCACTTTAATTCTTGAGGTTTCCTTGCTGTCACAGCCAATGCAAGCTGTGAAGCTGCTGTGTCTGCAGGGGACAAGGAGTGCCTAGGCTGGCTGTGATGCTCCCTGCAAAGCGGCTGCTGACCCGGGCACCTCCAACCCTGAGGCATGCTCACCCGTCAGCACAGAACAGAGCAGGCTGGGAAAGCTAAAGAGAGAGCCAAATTTCAAGGTTATGGAAGACTCCCAGGATCAGCATGAAGGAATGAATTTGAAGCATGTCCTTTTGTGTTTTGAAAAGCTGAAGCCTTGAAATAAAGAGCCTCTTAGCATGATTCTGCAGCCTAATGCTGCACCTCCCAGCAGCCCCCTCTGTGCTATAGGGACACAGTGCCTGCGTGCCAACAGCAAGCACCAGTGAGGTTTATCTGGGGTTGCCAATTGTATCAGAGTGACTTACTTATTCCTGCCCACATCAGCATCCTCAGTCCCCCAACACTGGGGCAAGACCACCAATACACGCCAGGTTGGGAACATACTCCCCCAGTACCATCTGATACACTCCATTGCCCACAGTACAGGTCCCTCACGAACTAGAGAGCACACCAAATTAAGGCATGCAGGGGGGCTGCTTGCTGAAGAGATGTACTGTCAAACAAGTAGAACCTCAAGACAGGCTGAGCTAGTGGTCTCTCAGCTGGCCAGGCCAGGCCACGATTTAGACATTGAGCCATGGCCTCTCTCATCTGCCTTCTTGGAGCATCTCCCGTGGAAGAGACCATCCACAGCACAGCTTGGTGCCACAAGCCTCTTCTGGCTCTGGCCATGGGCAACTTACCAAAGTCACTGACGTCCTCTAAAGCAGATCCAACATGAGAGCCCAAAAATTGCCGTGACCTTGTGTGCAGAACACCCTTTGCCTAAGGCCCCGGAAAGCCATGGGCGAGAGCAGATCCAGCCCTGCCACATGCTAATTTTTCCATTGTGTGTCTCATCACTTCCCATGCTGGGCTTCTTGCCTTGATAATTTTCTTCGGTCACATCATTGCGAAAGTCCCTGGATGTGCCACAGTCAGGCCTAAATGTCCAAATAATCTGCTTCTTTTGTCTGTTGTACTAATCATCTTCATGCAACACTCACTGAACTGGTCCATAACAAGAGCAAATTAATCCTGGACACAACCAGGGTCCATGGCATAAACCATGGAAATACTGTGCACTTAACCTCTGCGAAAGCTGCAAAAATAATCTCGTGGTGTAATACAGGAACTCCTGACATCAGGCTAGCCCCAAACCCAGTGACATTGCACAGTTCAGCTCCACGGTGTCCTCCTACACCAGCTCCTGACCGGGAACCACTTGGCTATGGATGTCTTGACACCCTCCGGATGCCTGGGATAGCCCAGGGAGATCCATGGATTGCAGGCAACATGTAAGCAGGCTTCATCTATTTTTTTTTAACTCAAGTACCTTGCAAGCTTTCTCCCCAGGCCATATCTCAGGGAGTCGCTGTGAGTTTTGTTGATTATCCATCTGCCATTTCCCAATCTGCAGGGAGTCCATAGAGACTTTTTCCCCTGTTTTGAAGTTCCTGCTTCTTGCTGTTATTGCTCAGTGTCAAAGTCCTGATGAGTGACACATGCTTCAACCATTTAGGAAGCTTTGCAACTCAGTTTAACATTATAGTGACTACAACCCTTGGCTAGCATACATGTGATACTTGCAGGACAAATTCCTTTCCTAGCTATGCTGGCATGGCATTGGGCAAACAGCAAGGCACTGGGCAAAATAGCCAAGAAAAGTAGATGATGAAAAAGAAGGACATTTTCATTGTGCCTGGTCCCTGGTAGCTCTTAACTCTGCTAATTATGTAGCAAACCTTTGTCTGCTGAATAACAGATGCTGCTATAGAAGAATGTGGACGTTAGAAGTCCAGCAACAGAAAATACATCATAACACAGAAATAAGGCACATTTAAAACATTCACTTTGTTTCACCCTTGTATGGCCTTTAATTTTCTTGTCAGCACGGTTCTGGCAGTACATGCTATGAAACACAGCTCCTCTCATCTATGCATCAAGGGCAAAACCTAATAACGTGGCTCCAGTTTGGACCATCGGGAATTTGCTAGGGAAAAAAAAAATGGAGAAAAATATACTAGCATGACAAGCATGCCATACGGCGCCAGCAAATTATGCCACAAGTGTCAGCACTGGCATGTGACAATGTGTTATAAAGTGAAGTTGACACTCAACAAAGCAATTTATGAAAGTTGTCAGTCAACAACATTTTTTTGTTTGCGCTCAGAAAGGGTCTGGCTGACAGAGCCCCACACAACTCTTCAGGCTGTCACGGGCTTCACTTTACACCTTTGCATCTTAAACAGTGCTGATTGTGCATTGTGAGTGTTACTGTCCCCAAAGAGAGCATTGCCACACTCTGAGCCAAACTGAAGCAAGCAGGGCATGTAAACTCCCCAGGTTGACTAGAGAGCAGAAAACTAAGTGTGCTATCCTTCTGGGCTCACGCCAGCAAAGATGCAGCATTTATGTGTGGTAGACATGTAAAAACTGTCTTTTTGAGGACTGCAGTTCCTAAAAAGAAAAAAGAAGGTGCAGAATTCTCATTAACTGCAGCAAACAAAGTGAACCTTTCCTAGTGGGCTTACAGGAAAACACACCACTTTTAACACTGGAGGAGATATTGGCCCACAATCATGGCCAACACTAGACCTTTATTAACTGTGGCATAGCTTAGCCATGGTCCTAGATGGCAGGGCTAAGATTATGTGTGACTGCATCAAGGAAGGTGAAGAAAAAAAAAAGACAACAAGAAAAGACACAACTGAGTATCTTCAGATACAGATTCCTCTCCCAACACTGGAACAAAAGATCTTGAGTTGTTGCTGTGGGTTGACCCACGGCAGGCACCTAGGAGTAAAATCAAAAGAAACACCACTGCACTTCCTCAGTGAAGCAGAGATGTTTCCATGGCATTCATGTCTTAATTCCCCCACTGCCAATGTGTCAGCCTTGAAGGTGATTGAAGGCTGTTTCCATACAGTAAAAGGCAAAAAGACTTACATCCTCCTCACCAGCATGGAGTAAAGCTTGAGTGCTCTACTTCAGCTCCTGAGCAACAATCAGGGCATAAACCAATTTCCTCATGTTCTTCTTAGACACCCTGCTTAATGACCAAAAAAAATCCCATAGCCATGTTGATACACTTCACATGTTGTTACACTACACATCACATTTAAGCATATCAACGTCTCAAAACCACTAAAACCTTTGTGGCCACAAAACTAAAGCTAAGTAATTACCATTTCATGAGAGAGCATTTCTTTTCATGACATTTGCATAACAAATTGCCACATGACAGGAAGTTGGACATCTTACCAGCTCACCTCCCTCTTGGACTTCAGGCACCTTCTCTTTGGCAAAGGAGGCCTAGGTCAGCATGGCTCCAGGGCTCATCTTACCAGTGGTCATCTCACTGGGCATCATTGTGATGGGGCAAGGAGCTTGGACAGGCTCCAGAGCATTCCCATCTGAGGCAACTGGAGGATCAGTGCAGAAAGATTTGACCTTTTTATGGCCTTCTGGAATGGACAGGATGTCTGATCAAACAAGTACTTGAAAAGAGATTCACAGAATCACAGAATGTCAGGAGTTGGAAGGGACCTCAAAAGATCATCTAGTCCAGCTCCTCTGCCAGAGCAGGATCACCTCCAGTAAGTCA